>NC_022036.1:483558-488157 GCF_000317375.1 Microtus ochrogaster
CCAGCCTGGTCTACAGAGCTAGTGCCAGGACAGGCTCCAAAGCCACAGAGAAACCCTGTCTCGAAAAACCAAAAAAAAAAAAAAAAAAAAAATCCCTGTCTTTTAATTAGATTCTAATATTTTCCCTTTGCAGCAAACAGTATGCACAATGATTAAGGGACTCTAATTGGAGCTCTCATTTCTGATTTCACTGAGGCCCAGCCATCAAAGCTTTGCAGATGACACAGAATAATCCAAATTCGAGAGGTCAAAAGGGGATTGACAAAAACTCCGGAAGGACCAACCCTGCTTGCTAATTAGGCAGAGCTCTACAGGTGAAAAGCAACAGACAAACCAAGGCCCTGGGCTAGAACCTGGGTGGTACTCTTTTCCTGGCACACACAAATGTTAGAAGTCACACAGAGACAATCAGTGTTTATCCTCTGAGTATCACCAATGAAAAAATATTAGACTATGTAAACACTGATCCTAGAATGTCATAGTCATTTGCAGCACCTAGAATGTCCCCTTCTTCTTCCTATCACAATTCTGACAATCACGGAGATCATTCCTTAGAGTTTATTTGCAAATAATTGATCTTGTTTTCGTATTTGGTCAAGGGAACAACTCCAACTTTTCCTAGCAAACAACTAGGCATTCTGCATAGCACTACATACTCAATATTTCCCCTAAAAATTTATACTTGCTAAAATATAATATGAACTCATAGTCCCTGAAACTATAGTCAAAACACAGTATTGCATTTATTGGCTTAAAATTTTAATTAGTATACAGTACAGATACTGTCATGAGCCATAGGTCAAATAACTATTGCAGAGTGATGTCAGTGTCTCCATTAACCACAAAGTGTTTTTAGAATATGCATATGGAGAGTACTGTTATGTACTTTAGTTTCAGTAGTTATATAACTTTGGCTGTTCACATAAACATATTATAAAGCTTCCTCTATTTCTCTAGAAATTCCCAGCTGTAAGTCAGAGGATATATTTTCTATAAGCTTAACAAGAAAGATTCATACTGTTGTTGGGTGGCAATTAGCAAGCTCTACACAAGGAAAAACTGTCCCATAATTTCTGTAACATAATGCCTCGAAGACTAATTAGAATATTTTTTATTATAGCTGCTTTTCTAGCTCCTTGGTGCAAGTTATAACTGACATTAAGCACAGAACTTTGTGTCTCACGTTTGTTTACACTCTGAGCTCCTCATTACCTGCCTAGAATAAATCCAAACGCCAAATTACCAACACAATAGATGGAAGGACAAGCCCCATTCAAATTATTGTTTCTTAAAAGGTTTATGTATATGGTTTAAAAATACATCTCAATCTTTCTGAAAGGGCAAATTTTTTCCCTAATGACTGCTTGAAGTAATAAAATCTTAATAGTAAAAATTAGAAATTATAACAAAATATGATTGAGATTTTATTTGGGAAAGTAGGTGCTGTGTAGATATTTCTTCTGAATTAAAACAGTCCATCCTCAAGGGAAAGCTTCCTAAGACTCAGAAAATAAACAAGACCTATATGATTCAGGAAATAAACAACTCACAAGTCTTGGGAAGTTCCTAAAACTTTTAAGAGCCACATGGCCCCTTTGCAAGACTAGATATGTAGCAACAGTTAATGGGGAGAGCAGACTGTCCAACCAGCCAGTTTGTCTTTTAAGTCCTATAGGCAGCTCCAGGTTTACAGTTTAGTTCTGAGTCTTTACCTGTGCAGGGGTGTGCTTTTGGGTGAAGTAGCTGCCTTGAGTCATCTATTTTCCTGTAAGTATGCCCAACAAACTCATGGCTTCACCAAGTTGGACCTTGGCTCATTGTTGGTTCCCTCTCTTAGAGTAGGAGACATTTATTCATGTCTCCTGGAAAAGTCACACAATTTGAAAGCAAACGTATTAGTTATGTTAGTGTGGTTCCCTTTCCCCTGCCTCAAAAGAGAAAGTCTGTTATCTAGTAGTAGGGATACATCAAGAGTTTCATAATTTCAGAGACTTGAACTTGGGAAATGGTCTACCTTCCAAGCACTTCCTGTCCTAAAATGTTATAAGTCAGTCTGATTCTGAACGTACGCACAGACTCACTTAATCTTTGTATGTGAAGAAGTGAAAGGCTCCGGTTGTTGGGAGTGGATTTAGGAGGTAGGCATCCTTAGCCATTGTCATTTTGGGATTCTCATTGAGGCAGGTCTGAGAAGCAGGGGAAATTTTAGGGGCATGAGAAGAAAAAGGAGTTCCTCACAAAGGAATCCATTTGAAGCCTCTTGCTGGCAGTAAAGTAAGAATTCCAGCCTAACGAGCAACTTTTTACATTTTTTCCTGAATCCCACCTATAAACCTGCAGTTTTCTAGCAATCCCACCCAACAGCCACCCTATTTACAGACAGGACAAGTACTAAACCCTGGTGTCGACCTCATGTCTCCTGGTTTCACCATGATAGATTATAATCACATCCAGGGATCTTTAGAGCTGCCTTATTCATCTCACTTATCAAAGAAAAAGAAAGGTTAAAATAACAACAATAACAAAAGTCACTACCACCATCAAAAGATTTCTTAGTGATATTTTGAGATGCAATCTGAGCCACCAAAAGGATGTTTATGTCTAATGCTAAGGCAACTGATTGCAGGTCATTCTTAAGGAGCCCATACAGACACTTGGGTGTGTCTTACTTTCTGTGTCTCTAAGAAGTCAACATCCATGCTCTTGGGCATGTTTTATTTTCTTTAGATCCCCTCCCCAGTCTTAGGCTTAACCCTAATATCTTTAATAAAATCTCCAACTCTGCTTGAAGACACAGAGTCCTGAGATTTATTTCAGTTCTGAAACCATAAATCTTGGTTTGACCTGAGTCTAGGATAGGGTTTCTCAACCTGTGGTTTGTGACCCCCCACAGGAACTGCATATTGGGTAGCCTGCATAACAGATATTTATTGTTTATAGATTATTCATAACAGTAGCATAATTACAATTATAGAGTAGCAACGAAATAATTTTATGGTTGGGTTCATCACAACATGAGGAACTGTATCAAAGGGTCACAGAAATAGGAAGGTTGAAAACCACAGGTCTAGGGGACTCCTTAGGATGCTGAGGGTGACAGTGTGGAGCTGTGGACATAAAAGAACAGAGTGCATTCATTCATGATTTGGAGATTATTTCCTCCTTTCAAGATTAACAGAATGCTCATGAATGTGAAGAAGTCCTACATTCTCTGCTTCTCTTTGTCTCTCTTGATGTGTCTCTGTCCATCTCTGTGTGTGTGTGTGTGTGTGTGTGTGTGTGTGTGTGTGTGTGTGTATGCATATACATATTGAAGACCGGAGTCAACCTTGCAGGTTATTCCTCAGATGATGTCATCTGATGTGGGAGTGTCATATATCAATCTGTTGATTTCGTTGGTTAAGCAATAAAGGAACTGCTTGGCCCTCATAGGTTAAAACATAGATGGGAGGAGTAAACAGAACAGAATGCTGGGAGGAAGAAGCTGAGTGAGGGAGTTGCCATGATTCTCCCACTCCAGGCAGAAGCAAGTTAAGATCATTCCTGGTAAGCCAGCTCGTGGGATACAGCAGATTATTAGAAATGGGCTAGTCCAGGTGCGAGAGCTAGCCTAGAAGAGGCTAGATAGAAATGGGCTAAGCGGTGTTTAAAAGAATACCGTTTTCATGTAATTATTTGGGGTAAAGCCAGCCGTGCGGGCGGCCAGGTGCTGGGGACGCAGCTCCACCTCTCTTATTACTGCAGTCGTCCACTTCTTTTCTCTTTTGAGAGGGTTTCTTATTGGCCTTGAACTCACCAAGTAGCCTAAGCCTCCTGGCCAGTGAACTCCAGCAGTGGGATTTCAAGTCTGCCATTATGTGCAGTTTCCTTGATGGGCTTTGGGGATTGAATTCACAGCCCCACACCTGAGTGTCCAGCACTTTACTGACAAGGTGATCTCCTTGGCTCCTGAAATCCTACCTTCTTATGTCATTGACAGCCCGAGGTCTCTGCTTGGTGGGTTTGGGAGAGTACAGACAGTAGCCCATGGATTAATAGAAAATAACTACATTAAGAATTTTCAAGAAAAGAGACCCAAGCTGAGTGTTATTTTTTGCCTCAAAAATAGTTTTCAATATCTGTTTTATAATTACTATGATCAGTCAGTTCTCTTAGGCTATAATCCTCATCAAGTTATGAGATCTTTTCTTTTTTCCATAATGTTCACCCTTTTCACAAAAGGAATAAAAGGAAACTATGGGATTAGATTGGTTTTCCTCTAATTTCTTTAATGATTAGATTGATCAGTAGGTTTGTTAAAAGCACAGGTTGTCTGACCCCTGAGAATACTTTACTCAACAGTTTGGGGTTATGATTCACAACCTAAAATCTTAGCAAGCCCTCTCACACTGGCAGACTATCAAAATCTTTGATAACCTGCATTGAGAAAAAAAAAAAAAGAAAAAGAAACAGAAACAGAGAGCCGGGCGGTGGTGGCGCACGCCTGTAATCCCAGCACTTGGGAGGCAGAGACAGGCGGATCTCTGTGAGTTCGAGGCCAGCCTGGTCTACCAAGGGAGTTCCAGGACAGGCTCCAAAAGCTACAGAGAAACCCTGTCT
>NC_022036.1:488257-499460 GCF_000317375.1 Microtus ochrogaster
TACCAAGGGAGTTCCAGGACAGGCTCCAAAAGCTACAGAGAAACCCTGTCTCGAAAAACCAAAAAAAAAAAAAAAAAAAAAAAAAAAAAAAAAAAGAAAAGAAAAGAAACAGAAACAGAAAAAGAAAAACTTCTCAATAGCAGAGGAAGCATAAACATGCTACTTTGGGTGTACTGGGTAAGCTTTTCACCCAGGTTACATGACAGTCTTCATATACACTCCCCATGGTGGGAAGAAAATTGGATATTAACCTGGATAGGCCTTTGGAGAATGAGATCTTTGAGACAGAAGCTCTGACTCCGGCTGTTTTGTGGCCTACATGCCTATAGCTTTAATCAGTTCTTACATCCCGCCTCTACAGGATCTAAAACCTCCTGCTTTCCTCAGTTATGTGCACCCTGGGGGGTGGGGTGGGATGGTGGTGGGGTGCAGGACAACCCAAACTATGGTGAGATCTGCCCCCACCCCGCTTGGCTTGCATCTAGTCCTGCACTGATATGCAAGCAAGTTCAATAGACAGATGGAGCTGCTTTTGCTGAGAGGACCTTGCGCTTTCTCGGTGTGGCTGTGGTTATGGCTGCGGTTGCCTCATTGAGCTGTTTAGCAGGTGGTTGCTTTCAACTCTGAACCTAAGAGAATGCACAGCCCAAAGAATAGAAATAACTTTCCCAAAGTGTGAAGATTGTCAGATCCCTTATGAGACCCCGTGTATTCTCTTCACTCTAAACTGAGTGCTCAATCTTACTCGTAGACAAACTGTGGTCCACTCTATTGTTCCTGGAAAGAACGTGTCCACTGTCTTTTCTAAGCTGAAAAACAAAAACAAAACAAGAAAAACCTAATAAACTGTTTTTGTTTTTTTAAAGTTAACTACTGTTTTCTAGAAGGCAATGGTGAACTTTTATCTGCTTGTTCCAAGCATTTGGGATTCCTCCTATCTGTGCCCTCTCTGTACCTTTTTGTCCCAAGCCAGGAAGTCCTGTGGAGAACAAACAATACGTTGTGATGACTCTCCCAAGGAGACTGCTGCATAATAACAGGCTAGCAAGGCCCTAAACACTCAGACTCTGTCATATAGCCACATAGGCATTTTCATATAATTTCCAAAAATGTTTGCTTTCAAACATCCCTTTATGAAAAGGATGCCGCTGTTTTCTCTCATTATGGCTAATTACTAAGCCTCATTCATTAGCATTGAAATGAGGTAGGATGGATTTGGGGGGAAGGTTACTTACAATTCAATTACAACCTGCAGGTTATTGTAGAGAAGGGAAGCAAGTGAGAAATGGAGGCGGAGATAAAAGTCTAGA
This sequence comes from Microtus ochrogaster, assembly GCF_000317375.1. Taxonomy (NCBI): domain Eukaryota; kingdom Metazoa; phylum Chordata; class Mammalia; order Rodentia; family Cricetidae; genus Microtus; species Microtus ochrogaster. The sequence continues at coordinate 489,568 of NC_022036.1, forward strand.
GTGGAGAGAGGTTGAAACCCTGCACTGCTCTGTATAATAAGGTGATAGGCATTTGTCTCCTGTCTGGGGCCTTCCCACCATGCAAAACTGAGCTCTGGTAACTGAGGGCAAGGAAAGGGCAGGAGGATGAGTTTTAAGAGGATGGCTGGGGCCAAGGAAAATGATGGCCATTGATGAGGGGCTCTCATACCCCAGCAGGTGATAGCCTTGATTAGCATACCACAAGGTACTTGGTGATTTTTACCTCCAGAGAAAATGTGTTGGATAATATTGTTCGGGTTTAAGTTTCCATGTTTCAGGACAATAACACAGAGAACAGAGTCATAAGCAGGGTATTAATTACTTCAGTGGTGAGGTGTCTGTTAAATCACGGGGCATAGGAAGGAGAATTCACCTCTGGGGGAATATGCACCTTCATGGGACACTCTGGGAAAATCACTGCTAATGTTGGGAGTCAAGCGGTGTTTCTTACAGTTTGTTCTTATGGAGGGTTGTAGCGCTTTATTCAGATAATAGGGAAGGCTACTCCCAAAGCTGGAAAATGTGAATACAGTATGGCTCCAATAATATTTTCATATCTAGAAGGGTGTCTTGTCACACCATGTCCTCTGATCAGAATGGGAAATGGCAGAGGAACCAATAGAGAATGGGACATGCTTGGAAGCCATACTTCCAAATTAATCTGGCTTGTTCTGCTCTTTGTATCTGGAAATTCCAATTTTACACTAAGTCAACTGTTAAAGTCATCAGGCACACTTTTCTATAAGTTTATATTTCAGTGTGAGTGAGTGAGTGAGTGAGTGTGTGTGTGTGTGCGTGTGTTTGTGTGTATATTTTGCTCCTAAAGGCCAGAAGAGGGAGTCAGATCCTCTGTAGCTGGAGTGACAGGCAGTTGTGAGCTCTTAGGAAAGGACTCTGGAAACTGAACTTGGGTCCTCTCCAAGAGCAGTACATTCTTTTACTGTTGAGCCACATCTTCAACCCCACCATTTGTTACATGTTAAAACTTGGTATATATGAATGAGTCACCATTGAAGAAGAGTATTTGAAAATTATATTCTCAAGGTTACAGCTTTAAAAAGGCTGTATTCTCTATATCCAGGTCTTGGGATATCCAGTCGGCATAACAACCAGTACAAACATCCTTTTATTTGAATTTGAGGGGTCTCAGCATTCTGCTAGTAAGTTCTAGTTAAGTTGTTCCCATCTGTTTTCTTTCCTTTACCACAAATGTAATTTCAATGTCTGGACCGTTTCCTGCTTTGGTGGAAAGTTACTAATATTTCTAAAGGCAGAACTATGAAATTCCCAACCAAAGAATTAAATTACAAATGCACATAAATGATAGAAGACTCATAGGGTCGGTCTAATATTGAAAGATTTATGTGTATATTTTAGAGAAAACTCCAGGTGATAAGCACATCTGGCCACATTCCTGGCTTCATTTGAACAAATTTGGGTATTGACCATGAAATCTGACACCTTCAGATTTACAGAAAATACCCAGAAAAGCTGTGTGGTTGGGTGCAAACTTTGCAGTGAGAAGTGAGTTGTCATCTTCTCTGTGTTCCATAGATCAGACATTTTGTTTGGTATTTCTTTTCAAATTCAGGCAAATATCTTCTAACCAGAAAAGAGGATGCACTCATGGGCAGTGAGAAGAAGAAATTTGGAGATTCATCAAAACGAAACAATGGATGAATATTTAAGCAAGCTTCAGTATGGTCAATGAGCTGCATAAGCTGTATCATTTATCACTGGCACACATGAGCGTGTTCTTTGGAATAAAAATTGCACCGTTAAAAATCTTAGTCACAGTGTATCTTTAAGCTGTGCATGTTTAATGCTGACTATTCCCAAGTCTATGATGTATTATGCCCTTGCTCAACCGATGCTTATCTCTTTTCTTTACTTTGGGATGGAGAAATGAGAAGAATGTTGAGCAAGTGAGCTGTGATTCAAGTGATAACAGTGTGCCTTGGTTTTCTATAAGCTTACAAGAGTCAAGATGGCTGTGCTGGGTGATATTGCGTTGAAGACAGGAATGGGGATGGTTACAAGGAAATGCAAGGACGCCACTCAACTCAACAATCTTGGCTATTGACTACTTAAGGATGTTTAATGGAGATGCATAGTTATGGTCCCAGTATAACCTCAAATAAGGTTTGTTTTATGCTCGGGGTAGAAGCCCAGAGATGCTGTTCTTCACAGCTGTCTCTTTCTAGCATGGATGTGGCAGACAGTGTGACTTCAAGGCAGACTGCCCACAATGAGGTTCAAGATAGGGTTGGCAAGCCGGGCGGTGGTGGCGCATGCCTTTAATCCCAGCACTTGGGAGGCAGAGGCAGGTGGATCTCTGTGAGTTCGAGACCAACCTGGTCTACAGAACCAAGTCCAGGACAGGCTCCAAAACCACAGAAAAACCCTGTCTCGAAAAAGCAAAAAAAAAAAAAAAAAAAAAAAAAGATAGGGTTGGCAGAGCCTTGGCTAGCCATAATCAGAGTTCATAAAAAAGCCTAAGGTGTCTTAGATGTCCTAGAAAGTTTTAATAAAAATGAACCCACCAATATAGCCCAGATTGAAAAAAACATGGTATCCACTGACAGTTCTTAAGTATCTCTATTGTGACTAGGTTTGTTCCACATTCTGTAAGGAGAAGGAACACTGCTCCCTCTTTATAGATTCTTGTGTGTAACTTTACAGTTTGTGATATGTAGTTCTTAGTTTGGATCTGTCACCTATAAAGAGAAATTCCTCAAAGTCCCAACTTAAAGAGCTTGAATGACCAGTTCTTGTAGAAGCCTCATGTCAGGCTGCAGAAGAGGAACCTGAAGAGAAGGGAGAAGCTGCAGGAGTGGAGAGGAGGTACAGGGGAGAGGGAAGAGAGACAAGGGAAGTCACCCCTGGGGCTCCCGGGAACAGTGGTTGCACATTTAGTCCCTCCTGCTGCAAGGGAACAGGGATGGAGCAAGGGCTCTGCAGCAAGGAAAGAGTTGGAGTGGGCACCCAGTTTGCTTCCTGTTCCTGTCAGGTTTCTGCTCCGACATCTGGACAGTCTTATACAACCCTCTGGTCTTGGGGAAGGTTGTGTTTCCTTCCTAACTCTCAGCGGTGCCCTCATGGGTCCCACAGCGCTGGCCTTTGACTTCACAGCCTCCCACTGCACTTAGCTAAGGAATGGGTATAAGGCCCTCAGTTCTTCAAGAGTTTGGGGTTTCTTTGCCATTAGCCTTCTGGAATACCTTCTCTTCTTGCAGGTCTTTGAATCAGAGGCCTGGGAGGCTGTTCCTGGCGTCTTCCTCCTCACGTAGATGGATCCCATATCTTCTAGTGCTCTATGTGGATTTCTAGAATGACACTGTTCATGCTTCATCTCATCTGCTTATTTACAAGTCCACGTTATTCCTTTATACAGCCAAGCTTTCTAGGACATGCAATGTGCCTTATTGCTCATTTGTGTTATTAATACATAGCTCACTCACTGGTACCAAAAAGGTGCTTCATGTGTGTTTAATAAATTTCATTGGCATGACATGCAGGAAATAAAAAAAAAGTTCTCCTACTTAATCTTGAATTACTTGTCCAGCTATACTGACATTATTTTCTCTTTTATTTTCTTGTTAGACATTCATTCAGCCTACAAAAGATGGAGAAATAAAAAGAAGGCTGACTGGAGCTTAATGCATTCTCGATTTATGTCGGCGCCGGGAGGAGAGGAGTAATGTAGGTAAAACCCTCTCCTGTAACCAGTTTGATGATTGGCAGTCTCTGGGCAGAGGAGCAGGTGGCACCTGTTCACGGATGCTACCTCACATTTACCCCATTCTTGTCTTTGACCTTTTGGGTTTTCTGTAATTATGGTGGCATTTAGCCATGCTGGGTGTCATTTTCACACTCATCTCAAGAGATAAGACATATCCTGGGTTACAACAAAGTACTTCAAAGAAAGGTAATTAAAGGTGTTTATGGTAATAAAGGAAAATATAATTGCTTTAGCTTAATTCAGATTCTATGGTATAAAGGGAGGTGATAAATACACTGTGAGAAAAATGCTGTCTAGTTGAAATTGTGGGGTACACAGTCATAGACTCCTTTATCACTTAGTCCTTCCAGTGTTAAAAAAACTACAAAGAAGATTAGCTAAATGGTGTCTACCAGTACATTTCTTGACTAAAATTAATATGAATTCCTAAAGGCAATTTATCAGTAAAGTAGGAATACGATAGGAAAAGTTCAAAAGTACAGTCATTTTGTTTGGCCAACCACAATTTGTGCTTTTGTTTTTGCTCTTTTTTTGTATCTGGAGGAAAATATGCCTACCCAACCGCATAGATTTTGAGCAAACTTGGAAATGTAGTTAGTCTGAGACTAGAGATAAAAGCAAGATGAATTGCTCTTGCTTTGTTTTTAGTATAGACTATACAACTTTTTTTTTCTTGTTTTAGAGAGATAGTTATTCAAAGGAAAATCAAAGAAGTTTCCACCTTCCAAAGGTATGGATATAATCCGGGTGGAAACCAGGAGAGACACTGCTGTTTATGCAGTAGGTCTCACATATGCAGGGGAAGGGTGAACAATTGTTTCTGGTTTCTCATAGATGTAAGGAATACTTGAATGAAGGAGATTGGGATGACCCTGCGATGAACCAGCATGACTCAACAGGCAAGAAGGGGAACTACATTCTCCTAATTGCAAGAGTCAAGGTTTCTGACCTTGGTCGAGGTGCCCAAGGGTGGGTTTTGGCAAAGAAAGAGACTTCTGAGAATGGTAAAGAAGGCTCACTCTGCAGGATCTGGAAGATGAGCAGGGATGCCCGAGACACGCTGGGGAGAGATGTGGGTGCAGTGCTAGTGAAAAAGCAGTGGGGAGTCTTCATAGGATTTTTTCCCCACTAGTACAAGACCAAACTGGTATTGACACATTTCAACACGGCAGAGTGCCCACCCTCTGGGTTGGAGAAGGCGAGAGAGAGAGAGAGAGAGAGAGAGAGAGAGAGAGAGAGAGAGAGAGAGAGAGAGAGCCAACCAAGGAACAGATGACTGCCAACAGAATAATACTGCGATGGTTAATTCTGCTTATCAATGTGATTAAATGAAGAGATGCCTAGGGGATTCAGGAATCAAACATCTGGGTCTGTCTTTGATGAAATTATAGCAGATCCTAAGGGCTCTGATGGAATTAGTGTATTAATCTCTGTATGGACTAGGATGATGTTATTGGGGTGGTGAAAGCGGAGATCAGGGTGGAGTGGAGGAAGTAGGTCAGTAGGAGTGTGTCTGTGGGTCTAGCTCGTGTCCCGGCTCCTTCTTATACTCCCTTTCCTCTGTGTCTCCTGATCCCTCTTTTTTGTTTATAAATGTTTATTTTCATTTAGAGGGGAATATAATATAGAGATGGATACTTCGCTTGGATACAGATCTTGGACTATTGATACAGATTTAATGTTGATTATGTTATACTGTGTATATGTATTTCTGTTCTTGTTTAAGGTATTGTGTTTTATACAGGTCATTTAAAAATATGATGTATTATTTAAAATTACAGATTAATAGATAGTCATCTTTAATAGCCAAACTGTAGTGATGTTAGTTAGCTTTTCTAGATGCACAGAGAAATATTTCAGATGGATAGGAATTCTTTTTTTTTTTTTTTGGAAGGAACATAGTTTATTTTATTTATTTTTTTAATTGAAAATTTCCACCTCCTCCCACTTCCCTCCCCTCCCCCCACTCTGCCTCCCCCTCCCTCTCCAGTCCAAGGAGCAGTCAGGGTTCCAAACAGACTGGGCTTTGTGGGAGCCCAGTCTGTTTGGATGCTCACCTTCCTAATCCCTCTTTATGTAAGCTGTTTTGTTCTACCACCACAGCTTCCACATCATGGTGGATCAGCACAACTGAGTCTGTGAGCCAAACAAATCTTTACCTAAAAGTAGTTTGGAGTGTAGGGACAGTGATAAGTGACCCTAGCTAATCCTGCAGTGGTGGGAAAGACATGTCCCTCATAGTTACAGACATTTGAAGAGTTAGTCTTCAGTTGGTATTTTTATTTGGTTAGGCTTAGGAGGTGTGGCCTCTCTGGAGTACATAGGTCACTGGAGGCAAGCTTTGAGGGACTAAAGACACTGGGCATTTCTACTTTCCTTTCTCTGCTTCGTGATTGCAGTTCAAATGGTGAGCCCTCAGGCTCCGTGCTATGTGCCATGCCTGACTTCCTGTCACCAGCACGGACTTAAAGTCTTCCTTCTCTAAGTCTCCTTAGCCCTGGTGTTTCCCCACAGCAACAGGAAAGTAACTTGTGCAAATGAAAACACTAACATTTTCTTTCAGCAACACCACCTACCTGTAAGGTTGAAAGATGTCTTAAGCTCATGGGTCCCTGGACTTTTAGGACCTTAGTTTAGTATCCATCTAGAGGTAAAAGATTCTATATCCCAGTTTCTGAATCATATGCTTCATTACTTGGAAGCCCGGACTGTGACGTCATTTAAGGAAGTGGTTCTCAACCTGTAAATTGCAAATACTATGGGGCCATGTATCAAATATCCTGCATATCAGATATTTACATTATGATTCATAACAGTAGCAAAGTTACAGTTAGGAAGTAGCAATGAAATAACTTTATAGAGCTAGGGGTTTGCCACCATATGAGGAACTGTATTAAAGGGTTGCAGCATTGGGAAGGTTACAACCGCTGCTTTGTGAAGTGAGCCAACTTCTCTTCAGGTGCCTACTGAGCATCTGTGACACATATTAGTGTGACAAAAATCTGTATTGGAAATGACCTTGAAGTCCCTGAACTTGGGCAGCTCACTCTTCTGTCAGAAGTGAGCAGAAGTTGGCCTTGAACACTCAGAGCAGAGTCAAAAGGAACTCAATCCCTCCCTGCTCATTGTAACCTCTCTTCTTCCATGTTCTTTGCTTCATGAAGTTGGATCACTGTGTGAGTTTTCATCCTCAGCCTTACTTCTCCCTTGAAGTACATTCTTAACTAAACCTAACCAATAACATGCTTATATTTACCATCTTTCTTTAGAAGTGAATGTTCTTCCCCAGCACAAATAATTACTCTATTCTATTTCACAATCATAAATATTATAAATAAGTAATCTGATATTGAAAAATTATGGGGAGTTGACCATAGCTATCATCAGCCTATATTTGCTTCATAAACTGCTGCAACAAAGAGTTCAATAAATCAATAGTTAGCAGAGCTCCAATTAGTCTGAGTGTCCTGTAGATATTCAGAAAGCCACCGAGATTAGATATAAAATTGATGTCAGGAATTGCAGGTACTCATCATGTTACTTATCTCTATGAGAAGACATAGTTTACAGAGAGCAGACAGACATCCTAGCACACCCAAGTATTCTTGGGATCTCTGTGTATCTGTGATGTCCTTTTCTGTCTTTCCAGAAAGTGTTTTCTACTTAAAAAATCTTGTACTAAAGATTAAAAATATTGCTATCTGGCTTAAGAAAATCAAACCCAGAAAACCTAGGCCTACAGAATCGTGGGTAACATGCATGCTCCTTTGACCAGGAGGTCCTTTTTTTCCTGCTGGAGGCAACATTTTCCCCAAACCACCATTTTTATTTGAAAGTAAGTAAAAGGACTGGGACTGTGCTACCCATTAGTAGAGTCTGCCGTGATCAATCAGTTAAGTCTCTCCAGCACAGATGGACATTCCTTATTAAGTTCTTTACAACTTACTTTGCAAATTGAGTAGTGTCTCCTTGGTTGTTGTAGCTCAACTCATTTAGATTCCTGTCACACACTGGCTGCCAGTTACATTCTAGTCTGATTTCACAACTAGGATATATTTATAGTAAAGACTTGAGCCAAGTTTGGCAGTTTGCGGAACCAATTAAGGGTTTCATTGTGATCCATATTAGGAACATTGTTTCGGTCTTCCCCATTTAACTGCTATCAATTTTTAACACAAGTAGCAGTTTTACATAATAGCATGGAAACATTATAACGATTCCAACTCCCATGAAAAAAAAATATATATAATTTTATTGTCTCTAGAATAGCTCTTTCACTTTGAAAGATTTACTGGAACCTAAGTTTTCTTGTTTGCCAGATGAACTGTGATAAGAGCAGTCTGTGTCACAATGTATTGATGGATTGCTTAGGAAAAAATAAACCTTAATTTCCCTTCTGTATGTTTCAGTGACGTTTTGGGTACTCTTATGCAGATGAGAAGCATCTCCACCAAGCGCTGGACACAGTTATTATAGAACTACTGTTGTCCTTGTAATGTATTTTGACCATCGATCAGAGGATCTTGTATTTGTGTCCCATAGCATTATAAAACACAATGAATGAATTCAGTCTGAGAAAGTATTATTCCCGATTATAATCTTCAAATTCAAAATGAGTAAGACTTTTTATTTGTATCATCATTATCAACACCACCAACACCACCAACGCAACAACCACCACCATCACCACCACCATCATCATTATTATTATTGAGAACTACAAAAAGGGATGCTTTTTTATCAGCATCCATTTCTCAAGAAAACTGAATGACTCTAACGCCATCCATCACCAGATGAAGGTTCTATGATGATATGCAAGATATTCGTCAGTGTTGCTATAGGATAGGGTCATTTCAGGTTCTTTATCCTCAGCTGTCCAAGGAACTAACTGGGGACCTCGGCTTGGGCTCCTGGGAGCCACTTTAGGTTCAAGGCTCTTGCCAACCCTAAGGTGGCTCCCTTATCTAAGAATTGTGCTTCCGTGTTCCCTTATCCAACCGTTAGAGACATAGACCCACACTGGAGCACTGGACTGAGCTCTCAAGGTCCCAATGAGGAGCAGAAGGAGGGAGAACATGAGCAACGAAGTCGGGACCACGAGGGGTGCACCCACCCATTGAGACAGTGGAGCTGATCTATTGGGAGCTCACCAAGGCCAGCTGGACTGTGACGGAAAAAGCATGGGATATTACTGGTCTCTCTGAACATGGCGAACAATGAGGACTGATGAGAAGCTAAGGACAATGGCACGGGGTTTTGATCCTACTTAATGTGCTGGCTTTGCGGGAGCCTAGCCAGTTTGGATGTTCACCTTCCTAAATATAGACGGAGGGGGGAGGACCTAGGACTTACCACAGGGCAGGGAACCCTGACTGCCCATTGGACTGGAGAAGGAGGGGGAGAGGAGTGGGGGGAGGGGGAGAAGGGTGGGAGGAGGGGGGAAGGGTAGGAGGAGGGGGAGGGAAATGGGAGGCTGGGAGGAGGTGGAAACTTGTTTTTTTTTCCTTTTCTCAATAAAAAAAAGAAAAAAAAAGAAAACTGAATGACAACAAATCTACTGAGAAACACTGCCCTTCTTAGAAATCTCCTATTTAAATGCTGCAACTTAGAATCTAAATTCTCTTGAAAATATAATTGAAAATTAGCTGGTTCTGGGGATTCAGCCCCTGTAAACATAGCACTGATGCTGAGGCAGGAAGGTCTCTAGTTTGAGGTCAGTCTGGGCTATTCAGTGAGACCATCTCAAACAAACACACAAAAGCAACACACACACACGCATACACAATATCTAAGCAATTAGAAATAAAAACCCACCTTGACTGCCATGTTTTCCACCACAAATGCCCTGAAGTGCCAACCTGGTTGTATGATCAGGGTAACTTTCTTTCTGGAACACTGCTTTGTTTTCTAAGCAGTTGATAGTGAGCATTGTGATTTTATAAGCAGAAGAAGAATATGTTTTTAGGAAGTGGTGTCCCTTGTGAGCTGTGTGATTTCTCTCCCATATTCCACCTCTGCCTCTCTTCAGCTGCTTTCCCAAAAAAGGCTAGAAATGTATAGTGTGGTGTCAGCACTCACTGCTGCAGGACATCATCACAGTGTGATGTCAGCACACACTGCTGCAGGATGT
>NC_022036.1:499766-538002 GCF_000317375.1 Microtus ochrogaster
CACTGCTGCAGGATGTGGTCACAGTGTGATGTCAGCACACACTGCTGCAGGATGTGGTCACAGTGTGATGTCAGCACACACTGTTGCAGGATGTGGTATGCATGAGTTGAACTCCCTGGAGAACTGCTGTGACATCTGCATGGAAAGACAGCATGGAGTAGCCAAGTAGGAAGGAAGAGACTTGGTGAGGAGGTCCTATCCAACCATCAGATGTCAATCAACATGAACCATGCACTAAGGCTGGCATTGGCAGCAAAGATGTCCTAGCCAGTGCCATTGAGTGTCTGTAATATAAACAGTCTTTCTTGGGAGGAGCTGAGCCTTCTGTGGAGAGCATGTGGTGAGCATGGAGATACTAAATAGGTACAAGAGACCAGAGACTGTAATGAAAGCTAATGCCTGAATGGCAGAATTATGTATTTGTTTAATTTTTACTTGGGGCTCAGCATAAACTACAAAACTCATGGTGTTTGGTACATTCTTTGTCTTTAAAAAACTTTCTTGAGCTGTAGTTACATGGCTATCTCCTCTGAACTGAAACATTCACTCCTGCAATATGTATGTGAAATGGAATAAAATGAAACTTACAAGGCTTAGTAAGCTCCTGAAAGTTAGAAAATTCACAATGTCCCTCCCTAAGTCAAATGTGGAGTACTGATTCCCTGACCTCCGTAGATGCCCTGCCTGCAAGTTGCATAGAGAACATCAGGGATGCTCTGCTGGGTTATCCTTCAGCTTTTATGCTGGGATGGGCTTTTTAGTGATGTGATGTGGGAAGTGATGTGTGCTGTGAATATGTTTTTATTGCCATTGCTTAATAAAGAAGCTGCTTTTGGCCAATGGCTTAGCAGAGTAAAGCCAGGCTGAAAAATATATAGAGAGTGAGTAGGCAGAGTCAGAGAGAAGCCAAGTAGCCACCCACAGGAGACAGACATGTCAGAACCTTGCTGGTAAACCACAGCAATGTGACAATACACAGATTAATAGAAATATATTAATTTAAGATATAAGAGTTAGCCAGAAATACGTGTTAGATTCTAGCCAAACAGTATTGCAAATAATATAGTTTCTGTGTGATTATTTCAAGTCAGGGCACTTGGGAAATGAACAAGTGGCCTCTGTCAACAGTGACACAGCTGTGAGAAATCCCATCTCCCATTGTCCTGTAAGTAACCTCAATCAACTCACGGGTTCAGTGAGCTAGATGGGTGTAATCCTTTCATTGGTCTGTTTTCTGTACATTATCTTGAGTGAATAGATATCTAAGTCTCTGGTGTGGGACAATTGTCTGTATTATGCCAATTATGTTTTAAATAAATGCTGATTGGCCAGTAGCCAGTCAGAAAGTATAGGTGGGACAACCAGACAGGAAGTAAAGGTGGGTCAATGAGAACAGGACAATTCTGGGAAGGAGGAAGCCCATTCCTCCCTAGTCCTGTCTAGACACTGAAGAAGAAATATGTGACCTGACCCACTGAAAAAGGTACTGAGCCACATGGTTAACACAGATAAGAATAATGGGCTAATAATGGGATATATAAGTTATAAGAGTTAATAAGAAGCCTGAACTTAGTATCAATCAGTTTATAACTTTTTAGACCCCTGTGTGATTTCTTTGGGGCTAAATGGCTGTGGGACCTGGTGGGAGGAAAGAAACCAGGCAGGACAGAAACTCAGTCAACAAGACTCCAAAGGAAAAGGCACACAACAGTGATCATAAGATTAGTGACAGAACACTTGCTAGTAGAGACAGTGCCCTGAATTCCATTCTCAGTTTTATCAAAACAAAAACACCATAGAAATCCCACAAAAATACAAGAAAAGAAGCAAGTAAGCAAGTTTTTTTGTAATTATGTAGTCATAAGGGAAGCTTTGGATGGGAAACAGATGGGCATGTTCATGAAACTTTGTCAGGTCCCAAGGCTTTGGGCATAGTGAGCTAGGGGATTAGAAAGAACTAGAAACTTGAATAAAGTATAGAATGTAAGTATCTTAATTCACCAGGTCTGCAACCTTATGTTGGAATCTACATCCCGAAGCTTCTGCTTTGAAAGTTGCTTATTAATTTGCATTGTGAATTGCAATAACAACAACAATAATAACATCTGCATTCCTTGACATATAGAAACAAACCGATCTCAGATGACTGCCCCTCTAAAGAGAAAAGTTCATTGTTGTGGGATGAAATGGAGACCGGATGGATCTCAGGATACATGGGGCAACTTGGAAAAGGGAGTTTGATGTTTTCTGGCCAATCAATACATTGGCTAGACATGGAGCAAAGCTAAATCACATGAAGGTTCATCCTCCTGGTACAGATGAGCCCGTGATCATCCCCACAGAACAACAGCAGAAGGCAATGTCTCTTGTCTCTGCGATCCTGGTCCCACTGATGCTCATCCTTCTGCCTCGGGTCTTCCTCACTCAGGAGCCAAACTGTGTCCTTGAATTTCAGAACAGAGCCCACCGGGCCACCTTCCTGGCAGGAGTGCTGTTCCTGTGTTTGTTGAGCTGAAAGTGACAGAAAGGGAGCCCTAGGGAAAGGGGCTGCTCAGTCAGGGACATTAGCCCTTACACATTTGATGCTAAAATTCCATTAAAGTGCCTTCGTAGCAAAGAACAAGGCTGCTATTTGCATCTTAAAATCAAAACGCCATCTGATGTTCTGCAAATTAAAGGGGTTAGATCTGTGCATTTCTTTTATGCTAATGGATACAGATTTTTCCCACCCAGTATCTAAGCAGCCCTGCATGCTGCTGTGATAAATAAGCATTTATTCTAAGAGGGGAAAACAAACAAAAACCAATAAAACCAAAACAAAATTGCTAACCATACTTGCTTGTATAACTCAAGGGCATACTCTTGGGGCTCAACATTAATAAATAATAACAAATAATCTTTGATCCAAACATCTTCCTCATAAGAGTGCCATCTAGATATAAAACCAGTCCCAATTTTCTTTACTCTAACCTCCTCTCTCAGCTAGGCTCCCATCAATCCAGGAGCAGACAACAGCTGGTGGCCTGCCCTAATTCCAGTACAGCTACTCAGACTGTTTCCTGCTCACTTGCTCGCTTTGCTTTAAGCAGGAGAGATTTTCTTTCTCTAATTGGGGCCTTGGTCTAGATCTCCAAGCTAAGCCATGTTGAGGGGATTCTTGATGTTTCAGTAATGGGATTTCAAAACTACCTACTTTGTGATTTCTCTTTATATCCTTGTGGGCATCTCATGTTCAAAGAACAATTGTGGATGGCCACCTCTGCTTGAGTGATGCCGGGAAATAACAGTGTTTTCCTTCTTGATCAAGTATTCTGTTGAGTTTTCTGTGTGGACGTAAGGCACTTGGCAAAAACTATGGTGGCAGTGATTAGGCTCTTCCAGCTGCCTAGTAAAGGACCCTTCAATGGATGGAGCTGCAGTTATCAAAAGTTGGGTCACAGGGTAGTTGTTGATGATGTGGATGGAAACCATTCCATTATTAAACAGAGAAGAACTTACTTTACGGCCACTTCAGGGAGGTGCAGAGCTTTCTTCCTGACTTTCTTCTATTTATTTTTAAAGTGTGTTCGAGTATTGAGTTTAAAAAATCAAGGAATACTAGGAAGTCCCTAGGTGGTAAATGGGTTCTTCTCCTATATTCCACTTGAGCACTTTAGAATTCAGAACCCATCTCCCCATAAATACGAAGTGATTGAGTTATAAATGAGAGCTTTCCTACCAAGGGAGAGAGAATGAGATAATTTATGCAGAGGACTGAGGGCTGCAATCAGTTAGGAGTGGTGCATTTGAGAAAAGTAGAATTCTAAGATGTTCTAAATTAAATTACAAAGAACAGAGGGTGGGAATAAGGGACAGAATCAGTGAACAGCTATGGGCTGAAACCAGTAAGAGACTGTTCCAAATTCTTTTTTTAAAAAAATCTTATTTATTTATTTTAATTATGTGTGTGTGTGCCTGCAGGAGTTATGTGCACCACATTTGTGCAGATGCCCATGGGAGTTGGAAGAGAGCATCAGTTCCCCAGAGGTGGTTGCAGGTGGCTTGAACTCAAGTGATATGAGGGTTATGTATTCTGCAAGAGTATTAAGTGCTCTTAACCACTGAGCCATCTCTCCAGTTTGTGTTCCATATGTTTGAATCTGTTAAAATTCTGATTTCAAATGCCTAAGAACTGCACCCTCGCATCGCCATATATAACATAAGCCCAACCAAGCCAGAATCAATAAACGCTTTTTCTATCTATAATCAGTGTACACTCCATGTAAACATTCTGTGCTTGCCTTCCCAAGTGCTCCCAATAAAAATGCTTTTGCCTCTTAGATCCAGGGAACATTTTTTTAAACTACTTAGCTTCACTGCTGATAGTTACACAGTTTGTCTTAATGCCTGGTACTCTTCTGGAAAACAAAGGACTCAATGAATCCTCTTATTTCAGAGAATCCTAGGTTTCAAAACTTTTCTTTAATGCATTTATATGTATATATTCTTAAATGTTGTTATATACATAAGCTAAACCAGTAATTTTCTTCTACCCAGCTGTGTCAGTGAACATCAGAGTCTAGGCCCTTTCTGAAAAATTCCTGCTATAACTGAATAAATGCAAATGCTTTTATTTCGAGGACTCCTTGATCTGAGGAGTTTCATTTAGACATATTTTCATATTTATATATGTCTACAAGCTCATAAATTAAATGATGGCTAATTTTCTCTCTCAAGCCGCCTCGTCAGTCACCATTTGTTTCCTTGATCACAGTCCTTCACTTTCTAACAATTTCAATTTTGGTCCAGGAAATGGAATTAAGGAGCTCCCCACAAGCCCCATTTACTCATGATGACACTTGACATTATCATAAACAATACCTCCAACATAGCTGCTGCCTGCATCAGGCTATTGTCTATCTCACTGACAGCTATCTCCACGTATTTCTTAACCGTGGACTATGTAAGTCATGAGCACAAATGGATTAAATACGACAGTCAGGGAAATTCTATTTGTTGGGCCAATAATTGGGGGGCAAACTGAGAGGTTGATAAACGACAAAATAATCGTAGTTGGCAATGAGACACAACAGGGGTCCACTTGGAGAAAGAATTTTCCCTTTAAACATGGAGAAACTATAAAGTAATCATTTCTTTTTTGCTAGGTACTGTGTCTCCATCTCTGTGTGGCACCTGGCTCTCTATGGTAGTCATTTCAGATGAATGGGGGGTTTTAGGATAACGCTGTGAGCACAAGAGTTTTAACTTCTTTCAAGTATAATGACAGTTAATACTACTATCTATTCAAGTTTTGCATTGTGAGTCTACCGGGCGTCTGCTGTTGACAGCACATAATCTGCTTACTCCGAGCTTTGCTGGTATTTCAGCTCCACTGTTTATTCTGCATGGAGGACAGTCCTTGAGACGAACGCACTGGAACAATGCCTTTCTTCCCATGAGTAAGGTCAGTTTGTGAGTGGGTGCACACCCTCAGCGTGTTGTCTGTTGGGGGTGGAATTAAACAAAGTGTATTTCTCAAGTCTCTCTCGAACCTCACAACATACAACATCCTCTCAGTGCTGTGAGCCCTTCCAGGTGAACAGCTGTTTGTTCATTTAACCGAAGTATAGTGACAGAATAGCAGATTTTAAATACATCGAATACAATTTGCCTCTTCCAAGGCTGTCAAAAACAAGGAGCACGTGTGAGGGAATGGGAAGCCAGGCGCTGAGTCTGTTTCTATGTGTGAGGCTGGATAGGTATCACTTGAAAATTGGGAAATGACCTAATGTAGTGATTTGAATGAAATTGCATCCATAGGCTCAGAGGTTTGAATAGTTTGGGGACCCTCTTTGGGGATGTTTTGGAGGTACAGCCTTACAAGAGAATGTATGTCACTGGAGAAGGTGGGCTTTGAGGCCATGAGGCCTCATGCCACTCCCACTGTGCTGTCTCTGCTCTGTGCTTGCAGTGAAGATGCAAGTGCTCAGCTTCCGGGACTCATCACCATGGCTGCTGCTTGGTGCCATGGCTCCCCAGCCTGAGGAACTCCTCTCTCTCAAACTGTAAGCCCCAACACACTCTTTTTTTTCTGTAAGTCGTCTTGGTCATGGTATCTTACCACAATGACAACAAAATAAATAATTCAGACCATGCCTCATTCCTGCAAAAGCAATTCCGCACCTAGCAATATTTCCTATGGGCATGCCCCATGGAGTGCATGCAGGAGTATTATGGTAGTGTTTCTCATGTTGGCAAAAGAGGCTCTAATGATGTCTGAGAGCTAAAGATAGTATTATGTTTGTCTTTGAACACCAGATATCAGGCAGAAACTTAGAGATCATAAAAGAAAAAAAATTAATTGGTTCTGACAACTAAATCAAAATGATGTGCGAATGAATGTTTTCTGTGCCTCTTTATGTTCACAGTGACTACTAGCATCAGGGGACCATGAACTAACTCACCGATGAACATTACATTTATTTGTTCTGAGGATCGCTCCCCGATATTTTTGCTTGTTTATTAATGGGTTTTTTTTATTTTTGCTTTTATTTTTACATTCTTTCCTTAGGGAAAATAGGAGCCTGCTGTGTAAACCAGGCTATCTTGAACTCATGACCCTCTGCTTTAGGTTTCTGGTACTGAGATTATAGACATGTGACAACACACATGAGTTACTACTCACTTCTTTAACATTGTTGTTGTAGTGAGAACATCAGTGTTACATCTGTCTTCCTAGGAAATAAATGAAAAATGAAGTCTCAGTGAGTGTAGGAGCAGGGCAGTGTGGAGACTTTGGAACGAGTTCACCTTGGGTATTAGCTACTTTTCTGCTGCTGTGGGAAAGCACCATGACCAAACTAGCTTACTGAGGGTTTATTTGGGGCTTCCCAAATCAAGAGGAATAGGAGTCTCTCAATGGGGAGCAGGGTAGCGGGTGAGTAGCCATGGCACTGTAGCGGCAGCTGAGAGCTCACATCTTGAACTATAAACAGGAGGCAGAGGGAAACACTAGAAATGAACAGAGTCTTCTGAAACCTCAAAGGTGATACGTCTCCTCCAAAAGGGCCACAATGCCTAATCCACAACGCCTAATCCTTCTCAACCATTCCACCAACTGGGGACCCAGTATTCAAATATAGGAGCCTATGGGAGTCATTCTCAATGAAACCACTGCACCTCGGGTAACTGTCACTTCTCCATCCCTGTCCCACTCTTTAGACTTCAGTCCTTTAGAATACTGCTACTTACACTGGACCCTGAGGTTGAATAGTTTATTCAATGTGAGAAAAACAAGAGAGTCACAAAACACTTGATGACACCAAGAGGTTCCTAAACATGTAATGACCAGAATTTATTTAAAAGCCAAATACATTAAGAACCCAAAGTGTTTCGGGCCATCCTCATCTGTGCTGTATTGTATAACTTCACTGTAGCTTTGGTTATGAACATACAAAATAATCATACTGTACTGTGAATGCCACACAGTACCAATAAGCAATGATATAAGGCAAATTTATGCATTAAAGCATTTTTACTGCACATACAAAATTGTCTGGCTCTTTTGGAAACATGATGATTTAATTATGAAAAGCAAAGATTTTTTTTTATTATTTCCCTACCACTATTCTACAGTACTTACTTAAGTATCAAATTAGTATGTTTTGAGATTACAGTGTGTCAGAATGCTTGAAAAATTACAACTTGCTATTCTAAACTGAAAGTTCCCCAAATAGTTCCTACGAAGGCTGCATGAACACTACTGATATTGTGTAAAATTTTGCACAGCTGACAAAGAGAGAATATGGAAATCACAAGGCTGAATAAGCAGTGTTTTGGAGAAGTGTGTTGAACCACACAGTGTTACAGGAATAGGGATATTTCTGGGATTCCCCCCGAACAGGGTACTAGAATCTAGACACTTCCCAGAGCTCAGCCAGGAAAATTTCTGTCTTGTCTAGATCCTGGGATTAGCAATACATCTCAGTGCCGGACTTACAGATGGTAGTGAAATCACATGACAGGGTAAAAACACTGAATTCAAACAGGGACTGTCCTCAGGGAATTAGTTCCCAAGCTCTGGTCCTACTTCACATAGCCATCTGAGTATATATAAAAAAATTAAGCCAAGAAATCAACATAAACAGGATCTGGATAGAGATCCAAGCTGCTGGCACAAACAAACACATGACAGCAGCCTCACAAACTGAGACGTGAAAGGGACAGAAGAGGTTTAAAAAACAAGCAAGGAAGTAAATGAACACGAAAACATGTCAGAAAAAGTCAGAAAGATACTACTATAAACAAGATATAAAACAGACCTTTGAAGAGTATAAGAGTGAGCAAGATGGGAAAACTGCTTGCTGCCGAACAAGATGACCCGAATTCAATCCCCAGGGCCCACATTGTAGAAGGAGAGAGCCGATTCCTGCAAATTGCCCTCTGATATCTATATGAATGCATGTGCACATGCACACCCTTCCCCATCAAATAAATAAAACACCTTAAATCCTTAACTGATTATAGAAATCAAGAAAAAAACTAAGAACATAAGGAAAGGATAAAGCAACCCATAGACAGGTAACTTTAAAGTGCTCATAAAGAAAATTCTAGAAACAGAAAGCATTATTGGTAAGACCCAAAACCAGAAACTGGGTTTATGATTGGTGCTATCCAAATACTCCGCAGCAAGAAAAGTAAATGTTCAAATTAACATACAAGTTTCAGGATCCTTATGAGGAAAATGCTGAGTTTGTATTTGGGAAACCAAATACAAATAATTCACATTATGTGATTACACCAAGGCTATGAATTAATATTCTTTAAATTGAACTTTTATTCTTTAAATGGGTGGATAATATGCATGTAAGTTATAGCTCTAGCCATCAAAACTGTATTTTATATCAGTAGTCATTCGAAATTACAATTTATCAAAAGTCAATTATAATTGATTAAATTGCAATTATTAGCTCATCAAAATTCATTGTGATTTGTTACTATTTGCCAAGGCAAAGGGAAGATGAATTTTAACAAGAAGTTTTAAGAACTTTATTAATAGTCAATACTGTAGGAGCACTGCCAGACATCAAATTCCACTGTAGAGACACATCAGTGACACCGTGAGGATTGAACAGCATTGGCCAAGGGAACAAAATCAAGATTCTAAGGAGATCAGTGTCTACAAAAACCTGATGGACTGAGGAGGGAGTTGTATGCTGGGGAGGAAGGGTAACATTGGAGCTCTGTATTTTGATCATTTTGCTTGAACATAAAGCTACTCTAAAGAGAAAGTCTAAAATAATCAAACAAAAACTTGATTTATAACAGAAATTGCTTTGCAGGTCTGTGGAGAGAGAATTTATATTCTTTTAAAGCATGTTTTAAATGCTTTATTTAGCTTTACTTTATGTGCATTGGTGCAGGGTGTCAGACCCCTAGAACTGAAGTTACAGACAGGTGTGAGCTGCCATGTGGATGCTGCGAGTTGAACCTGGGTCCTCTGGAAGAGCCCAGAGTGCTGTTAACTGCTGAGCCATCTCTCCAGGCCCAAGAATTTATCTTCTATATTTAATGGTGGAAAATTTGTTTGTGTGTACATCAAAAACAAGAAACTATGGTAGCCACATAGAAATCATGCATATATAATGGCATACATATAGAAAACAGTTTATGACTTTGAGAAGTAAAAAGTACATTATCTTTAGGGTGTGAGACACAAAAGAGAATACTTTGTGATACAAGACACATAATGGAAACTAAAGAACACAACAGAAACTTCAGTTACATTCAAATTCACGTCTCTGGTACCTTAAAATACAACATAATCCAAAGGATAAATCAGAGACTAAAACAGAACTGTGGCTCTACCTATAACCGATAACCTATCAATGTCTGATCTGTACAAGGTAATATACAGTACACTTGAGGGCACGTTCAAACAGTTCACGCCTGAACAATCATGAAATTATGTCTTTCCTAATAAAAACTACAAATGAAGTCAGTCTTGATCAATACTGATGACCATTTTGATGAAACAGCTTTCACAAGTGCTAATTGTTGTGAAGCAAACCATGGCAAAACAATATCTAGAAAGTTCCTTGAATACATACAGTAACAGAACAGTTTGGAAATACCTGGTAGGACTTGAGATATTCTAATGCAAGATACTGTTACCTTAGAAAAATCCTTGCCCCAAACTCCTTGGAAGCAATACACAAAATCTCAGAGGAGTAATATTTGCAATAATAAAAAGAACTGAAAGCAATGTAAATTTTCACAAAAGAACATATAAATAACTTGAAGTATGGTCATGTGAGCAGAATACTGTAAAGCAGAAAAGGCAATAAACAATAGCTATGTGCACCAATATGAGTAACTCTTGAAATATAAGAGCTTTTGAGTATAAAAAGCAATTCTGTGAAAGGATGCGCATTATATGACGTTTATTTAAATTGCCAAAATACACAGATCACACACACAATCCTTGCTTTTTCACAGTTCGTAAGCACACAATTCTATGTTAGTTAAATACTCCAGCCTCACAACATGATTTAAATATCACCTTATTAACTGAAAGGCATAAGAACATGTACTAAGATGGATAATTGCATACTATAAAATTCTTTATGCATAGGCATAATGTTCAAGTTTTATGGCTAGCTCTTCTGTCCACAAAAGCTACATGAATGATAAATGTCACTCATAATGAGTGACAAGATGTCATATCTTTCAAAATCTGTAAATGGTTATCTGTTGCACAGTTGTTATTGTTTTTTGGCAGTGACAGAAAAGCTTGTGATTGTGTTGTCTCTTTGTTTCCTAGTGACAGGCTAAGTGACAAATTATAAAAACAGACCTTGGAAAGAACTCGGTGGCCAACTAAGACGAAAGTGATTGAGAAGCAAGTGATGACCCAGACAATGAAACCTGAATTGAATACAGATGATTGTAGAAGGAACAGGCTGTCATGCCACAGCTGGAAATTCTGGACTTGTGGGCAGAAGAACAGAGTGAGCTGGTTCAAGTTAAATGCGGAAAGTAGTTGTGATGAAAAAGATGACAGTGTTCCAGAGGAAATAACACCGGGACAGCATTTCACTGAAAGGAGCTCGCGACATTTGAAGTGCACTGGATAAAACAAGAAGCTGATGATAAACTTGCAGGGATCCCTTACTTTTCTGTGGCTGTGCTAAAATACCACGGGCAAGGCAACTTAAGGAGAAAACAGTTTGCTTGGACTTAAGGTGTGGGAGGGATAATAGTGCATCATGTTGGAAGGTATGACAGCGCGTGCAGGTTTGGATCCATGTCTTCAGTGATTAACAGGGAGAAAGAGAGAGAGAGAGAGAGAGAGAGAGAGAGAGAGAGAGAGAGAGAGAGAGAGAGAGAGAACAGGAAGTAAGAGCCTGCTACTGTTATGAACCAAAATGTAAATATGTATGTTTTCCGATGGTCTTTCTGATGGCCCATGTGAAACGGTCATTTTACCCTAAAGGGGTTATGGCCCACAGGATAAGAACCATGGCTCTAAAATATACTTGAGAAACTATGATTAAGGCAGGTGTGTGGTGTTTCACTATGTATCAGCAATGCTTTCAATTATCTGGTTGTAGCAAGACCTAGATACTTATTTTATTACTTTATGCTTTAAAAAAAAGTCTGAGCTGGGTGGTGGTGGTGTACGCCTTTAATCACAGAACTTGGGAGTCAGAGGCAGGTGGGCAGATGGATTTCTGTGAGTTTGAGGCTAGGTCAGGCTGATCTACAGAGCAAGTTCCAGGACAGCTAGAGTTATTATACAGAGAAACCTTGTCTCAAAAATTGAAAAAAAACATCTGGACTATTTTGTTAGAAGGAAAATAAGTAATAAGCATGTCAGAAAGGAAATAATGCTTTTCTAGAACATGAAAGTGGTAACAAGAAGCCTGGAAAACGTAACTTGCCCCTTGTCATTGGTTGTCTGTCAACCGTAAGGGAGAAAAGTATGACCTAGACATCTCGTGGTCTCATCGATTGTAAGTTGTTAATGGTGAGAAGATAAGCGTGTACATGCTCATTTAACCTCCTCTCTTCCATTTATAGTCTGTCATGTGACTTTTGAAAACTAACTCCGGTTGAGCTTGGAAGTGTCCGCAACATGCATCACATTTTTAAGAACTCTAAAGCTTGTGCAAAAAAGGGATTCTCTGTGGGTGCAGACAGGTTTTAAGACCCTGAAGCTGTCACAGCCATAAAGGAACCTCTGCCGTGACAGATTAAACATGCCCGTCTGGCTTTCAAACCTTTCAATTTCTGCACTAGCTCTGCCAACTTACCATTTGCTAAGACATATTTTAGCCTGGCTCTCTTCTCATGATTTGTTTCTTGTGGATCTGGTAAAACAATGTCTGGATGTGGTGATCCTTCCTATGGCTGCTGTTGCAAATTATTATGAATGTAGTGGCTTTACAGAGGGCAAATGTATCATGCATTCTGTAGCTCAGAAATTGTACATGATTCTCAAATGGCTGAGTTGGCAGAGAAGCATCCTCTGGGGACCCGTGGGTGGAATCCCTTTCTTGCCTTTCTGTTCTTGGAGTGCACCTGCGTCCCTGTTGTGTGGTCCCCTTGCTCCATCTTCAAAATGAATAATTGGGTTAAACACATCACATTCCTTGACCCTTCCTCTCTTACTTCCAAGGCTCCCTGTGATTAGATTTGATCTACTTGGTGAATGTAGAAACATTGTTCCATAAAAAAGACTTCATTAAATCCTGTCTGCTAAATCCTGTTTGTGATGTAATGTTACAGCTCCTGCTTGGGGCTGTACATGAATTAAAAATCCTAGCATAAGCTCCATGCATTTTATTATATTGTATATATATATATATATAAATAGTAGAATTTAAGTCAACTCTAGACTGGGAGTCACATATGCCAACTTTCTATTGAATGTTGAGTGAAAAAACAAAACAAATTGGAATGTTATACTAAAATAAAGGACACTCAGTATGACCACACTCCAAACCCCAGTGCCTTCAACTTTATAGCACAAACCAAGCCATGTGTCCCATCTGGTCTGCTCTGATAGTATTTGGTTTATTCCTAGGGAAGAATGAAGTTACTGCATCACCAACACCAGTCTCAAACCTATGTTCCCAAAGATGCGGAGAGAGGTTTCATTTTCACATTTCAACGCTATTTTCAGACAGAGCTGCTCATAAATCTGCAGTCTCGGGGCTTTAGATGCAGTCTAGTGGATAATGAGGCAGACTGTTTCCACACTGTTAATGCAAAAGACTGCTCACCGTGGAGACCACTGAGCCTCCCATCTAAGCCAGACAATACATTTATCGGAGCTTAAAAGAATACTATACTTCTACTGTGGTACACTATTGAGGCAATTCATGAAATCCCACAAGCCCAGTGAACAAGCTCTGTATTTTGTGAATTTACAGTTTTGGGGATAGCACTTGGATAGCTTTTGATATGTGTTTATTTGACAAAAGAAAATGTGCCATTTTCCATCAATAAACTCACAAGGAGTAGAGAGATGTCATAATGAAGTGCTCAGGGCAGGAGGGCTGCACACTGTGGGCTGCATCAATGCGGAGAGAACTGATGTGTGTGACAGACACTGGGTTTGCCCAAACACATTTTTTTTTTCTGTAAAAACTGCTTTCAGAAATGACCGTCCCTTTAGTTTATATGAGGCAGATCAGAGGTATGGACAAACATTGAACATGTCAGCAAAAACTTATAATTGCTAAAGAAATGGTTTTTGGAGATTCTAAACGTTCCTGTGAGGCTGAGGATCAGTTGGTCAACAAAGCTTAGCCCTCACTTGAAGTACCAATTACTGTGAACATCTTCCTAGAAAATTGAGTGAAATTATTTGAATTGCCCATTTTTGTCAAAGAACAGAGTGTGATTTTGAGATTTCTCCTGTCGATTTTTTTCTTTTCCTCTCTGTTCATGTTAAAACAAACAAATCAAAGAGAAAAAGTGAAAAAAAAAAATCATTATCACTAACCTCCCAGTATCAACTCTGTGAGGCTAACCTGGGTTATTCTGCTCTAAGACACAAAAGCCATTAAGTTTATTGGCACACACTATAGGCTATTTAACAGAGTTCTGTCTTTTTTCTCTTTTCCTCCTACCTTTCAGGCTTTCTCTCTGACTCCACAAGTCACAGCCCTGCTTTCTGAGGTAGGTAAACACTGTTGTCTCTGTATGAGACTAACCATGAGTTCTTTAAGGCCCCAGTGCTTATTCAGCAGGGTCTAGTTACAATGGATATTGGATATTTATTAAAAATGGGTTTGCTTTGTTTTGTATGTGGTGCTCATTTCCTCCATAATAGCACACATTGTGCTGTTTCAAAACAGATCTGGAAGAGTCCTAGAGTCCTAGATTCCCTTGAGGCTTTATTGGTAGCAGTGGTTTCTCCAGGGATAGTGAACCACACAGGGAAGGGGCTGCTGAAGGTGCTCAAACTTCATCCTGTAGAGAACATTGGCAATTGGATCGAAAGAAAGGTCTCTTTAGTAACTGGGTAATAACACCTCTGAATCATGCTGGACGACTGAATGGCATACCTATTGGAAAACTATCCACAACAGCTATTGGTTCATGCAGATCAATGAGCAATAAAAGTCCTCTGTAGGGCACATACTCCTAAAGGAAGACTGTTGGATGACATTGTTTCATCTTTGCCCTAGTGTCTAGTTTATGACACTTGCACATCCCTCTTGGAGCCATTCAGCTATTTAAGCTCCTCTTTGGCTGGTTGCAAAGTCAGCATGCAGGGCTTTGGGAAGTCAGAACAGTGGTAGTCCCTGTTTATAGACGACACTCTTATACGAGGGAGGCAGTGACTCATAGGTGTGAACCCTTACTGTTTCTGCCTGTGGCCCGAGTCTGCGGCCTGTCTGTAGTCCTGTGGAGGAACCTCAGGTCCCCGTGTGAAGACATTAGGAACAAGGCTTGCGAGAGGTGAGGAGGTCATGAGGACGCTGTCCTCACAGTGGCTTTAATGTCCTTACCAAACAGGGTCTAAAGAGAGAGTTTGTTCTGTGTGCCTTGTACCCTCGGCAGAACACCACTTTGGCACCACCCTGATCTGTCACCTCCAGCCACTAGAACTGTGGGATCTAAGAGTTATTGTTTTTACGTCACTCACTTGATAATATTCTGCTATAGCAGCCCCCAGATTATGAAGACAGGAAGCTACTAAGAAAATCTACAGCTCTTAACCAAAGCCAGTACCTGAAGGAAAAGAAAAGTTCAGCCATTCAGGAATATTTTTCCTTAGGATGGACTGGTAGAATTGGGCACCTTGTCTTCTGTGGACTTGCTTCATCAGTTCTCTGGTTTAGCTAACCAAGAGGAGATAGATGTTCAATTGGAAAGGGGTTGTTTGGGACAGGCTGGCAGGTACTTTCTTCCTGCTCGAAGCACTGAGGGGAAAAACAATATGAATTCTATTTAAAAATCTAACCAAACTGTAACAAATAATGAGGCTAGGAGTTCACAACATAAAACATTTCTGTAATGAAAGACAAAGCATTTTAATTAAACACCGAGGACCAAGGGCTAAGAAGGAAGCTTTATTTGTTCCTCATCGTTTAAATAGACACTCCACTGAGCCTTTCATTGTCTTAGGAAAGCTTGCTGCAAAGGATAAGGCAGAACAGCAGATGTGGGGAACAGCATCTGAAGGCAGAGGAACAAAGCTTCTAGTATTTTCTAAAAGGTGGCTGTGTTCACTGGAAACTTTACACAATGCCTGCCAGAATGAACACAGAGGACTGTTATCTATATTCATACAATTGCACTTGTTAATTTGAAAAATAAAAAGATTTGTAAGGCTATTCTAATTCTATCATAAGCCTAAGAAATTTTCTATGGTAATAAGTCCATCTTATAACTATATAATTTGTTATGTGATCAACTGGGGCTTGCACTTTAAAAATAGCAGATATAATCACATCTTGGGGAAATTGTGTCCCATGGTTGCTACAATGACTGAAGAATTCAGAATATTGGGCTATCTGGTTCATCGTGGTTTAAAACACACTTATATGCAGCCAGTAACACATGAAGGACATGAGAGATCTTGTAAACTTGTCCAGAAGACAGGCTAATGGTTCATCAGCTGTAGAACAGGGAGGCCTAGGGAAAAACAACGTCGTCTGGACATAGCAGCACACACTGCACACAGGCTCAGGGAAATGGTGATTATCTGCATCAGATATAGCCAGTCAACATTCTAGCGTGGAGCAGGAAGGCACATACAAGCCCCCATGCCTATCCCTACTGCTATTGACAATTGATGCTTCCAGAGGAGAGGAGTCAGTTTCTTTTAGGGTGGTATGGTACTGTCTAGGCTGACAATGGTCCAGTGGATGCCTATATCCGTGTGTATATTTGTATCACTAACTGGATTCAATAGGGGGAAGGGCAATGAATTTGGGAAGAGAATGTGAGGGAGGGCCTAGAGTTGTGAAATGGCAGAAGGGGTGAACATGATTGAAATGAAATGTCCAGCATTGTGTAAGGAATTACATATATTTTTTAGTTTTTCTTGTTTATTTATAAGTCACATGGGTGGTTAAAATAAATGAAATAAATAATAAATTTGTTAAATTTTTTTAAAAGGCCCATTCTTGGCCTGAATTGTGTATTAACCCCTAAAATGGAAAAAAAAATGGCTAAAGAACATAATTTAAATGACCGTTGCTGGCTAAAGGTTTCTGTTTTGTTTTGCCTTTTTTTTTTTTTAAATCAGTGGTTATATATAGTAAATGGATAGTAACTGCTGGTTTCCAAAGCTGGACTTCCTAGTCTGGAGATCACACAGGACCTTCCCAGGTTTTAGAATCTCCAAAATGACATACAGAATATGAAAATGCATATTTTTATAGCAATAGGGATCATAGATAAGGTCGAATTTGCAATGCAAGAAAAGGTAAGGAGCCCTGAAAAGCTTGTTTTAAATATGTATTTAGTCTGTGGAAACTTCATGAAAATTCTTGATGAGCATTTCTCTGTCAGCCTGAATAGCATATGGTTATCATCTTCCAAAATGAAAAGACAGGGCTGGGGTAGGTGTATCAACTGATGGGGAAGAAAGCAATTAAATCATCAAATATAAGCATCTTAGAGAATTTGGAGATGCTCAGCTTTTCTCGTAATATTTAACCATACATGAAGCTAATTATTCTGCCAGAGAGCATCGAGTCACAGAGAGAGAAAATCTGTGAACTTAATGGTCGTTTTTAGATGCAAGATGATTTTTCTTCAGGAATAGACTCTGTAGGCATAAAACGGCTTATGTTTAATAAAAAATGTTCAGACATTTGGAAAATCATGATATACAAGGTGAGTGTGAGTGCATGAATAATTAAGCTTATTTCTGAATATCAGCTAGTGGATGAGCCTCATTTACCAGCTGAAATGTTAAAGGGGACCAACTTGAAGGAAATATGCCAGAGAATCATACATGAGTATTTTTGTAATTCTTCTATATGGTCCAGTAACAGCATGTTAAAAATCCTCTTTCCAGTCTACAACTGAGTAGATAAATAAATACACAGTGTATCAAAAGAGATATATCCAAATAAAAGTTAATATATAGATTTCCTTCAGCCTGAATGAGTACACGCACACATACATACACACACGTATATAAGCATCAGCAAGTGTTGCTCTAATCCTTTTATACTGTGTCAAATTTAAATTCATGCACGCATGTCTGTTTAGTATATGTATCCACTAAGGTATGCCCATGTGTGTGTATGAACACATGTGCTCATGCATATGTGCATACAAACAGAGGCCAAAGATCTACGTCCAGTATCTATCTCTACACTACTCACATCACTTTTTGAGACAGGGTTTCTCACGAAGCCTGGAGCTTACCAACTGTGTAGGCTGACTGGTCAGCAAGCTCAAAGATCTGTCTGTCTCCAGCTCCCTCATGCTGGGTTACAGGCATGCATCCTTATGTTTGACTATGTTTTTCCATGGGTTCTGGGGTTCCCAACTCACATCTTCAAGCTTGTGCGGCAAGCGCTTTATTGACCAATCCATCTCCCCAGACCCTTATGTCATTCTTTAAGTGGCTACTACACTGCAGTTGTGACATTAATGATCAAGTTCTATTACAGTTCAAAGCGCATTGATCGCAAGATACTAAAACATGAATTAAAGTAATTAATCTAGCTTTAGAATGGCAATAGGCTAGCATCTTCAGTTTGGTTGCGGGTACCACAAGTTTGCAACTGTACAGCTGTCAACAGGACCATAGACTCTGGAGGCTGCTAGGATGCAGCCATGAAAAGCCTTCATTGTGCTAAGCAGCCTTGTTAAACTCCGAAGGCTGAGAGGGTGGGCTTTGGAGTCAGTTGGCTTGGGTTAGAGTCTAGCCCCATCACTTACTACGTGATGGAGCAAATTACCACATCTGTCTCAGTTTTCCCATCTGCATCCTAAAGATAACACTATTATCTCCTTAGAATACTTGAGAGGATTAAATGAATTAATCTGTGGAGGGCTTAACTACACATGACACATGGTAGATGTGCAACAGATGTTCCTTCTGATCGCTGCCATAGGACTCCCAGCACAGACGACTGCTATCATTATTCCAGTGCCTTGCCATGGAGGTGGGCAGGCACAGAGAGCTGCATCCATCTTTTTATCCCCCTCACTATTTTAATGAACTACTCGAGGCTGGGCAATTTATAAAGAAAACGGGTTTATATAACACACAACTGCAGAGATTAAAAGGGCATGCTTTGGTATGATGAAGGTAGGCCTAATTATCATGGTAGAAGAAAGAGAGAGCACTCAGAGGAACAGGAAATCACAGCAAGGAGAATGGGAAGTCTTTTATATAACCCTATCATGGCAAATCACCAGGATCTCCAGGAAAACACAGCCAATTCCAAGGTCAGGGCAAGTGGCCCCAGTGACCTCCAGAGTACCCCGTAGGCCCCACTTCCCTGATTTTTCACGTCTCTTACTTTCTTTTATTCTTTCTTTGATATTATTATTTGTTTGTGGTCATTTTGAGACCACAAATAAATAGCCCAGGCTGGCCTCTAAGCTTACAATGTAGCAGAGAATGACTTTGAACTCCCGATCCTTTTGTCTTTGTCTCCTGAGTATTAATATCTCAAGCTACAATGCCCAACTTCCTTTTGTTCATTTTAGTTTTGATGAAGATGCTTCTGTTGTGCTCTTTCTGTTCCTCTAGACCCAATCCTCAGGGTCACCCCTAGTGCTGCAACATAACACCAGCTGCACCAGCTGCACCAGCTGCACCAGTTGCACCAGCTGCACCAGCTGCACCAGCTGCAGCTCCCTCTCCACTGTCCAGACCTTGTGTGGATCCCACAGATCATCCCTTCCTGGCCTCCCCTCCCCCCATGTTGCTGTGTCCCAACCTCCAACTGAGGCAGATATCCCCCTGCCCAACCACAGGTCATGCCTGCCATGCCTGGTAGGCTGCCCTTGGGCCTTCTTCATTCTCTTTGTTCTTCCCGTCAGAATCCTCAAGGTCTCCTCTAACACCGCAACAGATCATCTACCCACAGCCTCGCCTTTTGCCAACTTCCAACACCAGCAAGCATTCCTTGTGAACATAGGAGTAGAGCAGGCCAGTAAAACATGCTGCACACAGCCAATGCACTCTTGGGAAATCCAGAGAGGAAACAGAAACCAATGAACAAAACACACATCCAACAAAGACAAACCCAGAAATCCGCACCTAAATCTATAATCGCCCAAAGTCAAATGCCTAGACTCCAATATAAGAACACAATCAATAATAGCTAGGACAATATGTCTTCCCCAGAGCCCAGCTATCCCACCACAGCACGCCCCGAATATTCCTGAATAGCTGGAGCACAAGGGAAAAGATCTTAAAGCTAAATATACAAACATGTTGGAGGTCCATAAAGAGGAAATGAATAAATCCCTTAAACAAAGGCAAGAAAACAACAATACACAAACAGTTTAAGGAAATGAATAAAACTGTTCAAGTTCCCAGAATGGAGATAGAAACAATAGAGAAAACACAAACTGAGGGAATTCTGGGAATAAAAAATTTAGGAATATGAACAGGAACTACAGAGGCAAGCTTCATCAACAGAATACAAGAGATAGAACAGAGAATCTCAGGAGTGGAATATACAATAGAAGAAATGGATACATCAGTCAAAGAAAATGCTAAATCTAAAAAACATTCTGTGCAGACACAGAACAATCAGGAAATATGGGACACTATGAAAAGACTTAATCTAAGAAAAATAAAAATAGAGGAAGAAGAAGAATCCCAGCTCAAAGGCCCAGAAAATATTTTCAACAGAATCAGAGAAGAAAAATTTCCCAACCCAAAGAATGAGATGCCTATAAAGGTGCAAGCACACAGAACATTTAATACATTGGACCAGAAAAGAAAATCTCTTCACCAGATCATGATAAAAACACTAAACACACAGATCAAAAAAGAATATTAAAAGCTGCAAAGAAAAAAAACCGAGTAAGATATAAAGGCAGACCTATTAGAATTATATCTTACATATGGAGACTTGGAAAGTCAGAGGGGCTTAGACAGATGTGTTGTATACTTTAAGACACCTCAATGTCAACTCAGATTACTATACCCACTAAACCTTTCAGTTATCATAGATGGAGAAAATAAGATGTTCCATCACAATGTCTAGTTTAAAAATATCTATCTACAAATCCAGACCTGCAGAAGATGCTAGAAGAAACCTCCAACCAAGGAAGTTAATTATATCCATAAAACACAGGGTATAAATAATCTCACATCAATGGAACCATAACAAGGGAAGTACACACACACCCTCCACCACTAACAACAAAATGACAAGAATCAACAATCATTGGTCATTGATTTCTCTCAATACCAATGGTCTTAATTACCCAATAAAAAGTGGTTATTGATAAAGAAACCAGAAATACACACTAGATAAAAGACTGTGTCTTCAACAAATGGTGCTTGTCAAACTGGATGTCAGCATGGAGAAGAGTACAAATAGATTAACATTTATTGCCCTGCACAAAACTCAAGTCTAAGTGTATCAAAGACATCAATATAAAACCAGATACACTGAACCTGATAGCAGAGAAAGTAGGAAATAACTCTGAATGAATTGGCACAGGAGATAACTTTTCTAATAGAGTACTGATAGCATAGGCATTATGATCAACAATTAATAAATGTGACCTCATGTAAGGCAAAGTACACTATTAATTAAACAAAGTGGCAACCTACAGAATGGGAGAAGTTTTATTTATTTTTTTACCAACATGTATCTAATAGAAGAGCTAATATACAAAATGTCTAAAGAACTCAAGAAACTAAATAACAAAAAAGCCAAATAATCCAATTTTAAAAGAGGGGTACAGATCTAAACAGAGGATTCTCAATATAAGAATCTCAAATGGATGAGACATACTTCAAGAAATGTCCAACATCCTTAGCCATCAGGGAAATGCAAATCAAAACTACTTTGATATTTCATCTTACATCTGTTAGAATGGCCAAGATCAATAGTACAAGCTCATGCTGTCAAGGCTGCAGAGCAAGAGGAACACTCTGTTAGTGGGAGTGTAAACTTGTACAGTCACTATGGAAATCAGTATGACTGTTCTTCAGAACACTGGGAATTGAGTTACCTCAAGATCCATCCATATCATTCTTGGGCAGATACCAAAACATGCTCCATCCTACCACAAGAATACTTGATCAGCTCTGTTCACTGTAGCATTCTTTATAATAGCCAGAAACTGGAAACAACCTAGATGTCCTTTACCCAAAGAATGGATAAAGAAAATGTGGTATATTTACACAACGCAGTATTACTCAGCTATCTAAAAGTGGCATTTTGTAATTTGCAAGCAAATTGATGCAACTAGAAAAGAAGTCATCCTAAGTAGTATGTAAACTAGAAAGACAAATATGTTATGTACTGACTTTATAAATGGATATTAACTGTTAAGTAAATGATAACCAAGCTATAATCCAGAAATCCAAGGAGAGTTTAGGTAAAGAAGAACATGCTAGGGAAATGGATGGATCTCCCTGGAAGGAGGAAATAGAATAGACTGAGTGAGCAGGGGTGGAAGCAGGAGGGATCAGGTGGGAAGGGAAGGGACAGGGGGAAAAAGTACTGGGAGAGATTGCTGGAATTGGGGGCACTGGGGAGGTAGTGTGGACACCTAATGCACTGGAGACTTCTTGTAATCTATGAAGGTGACCCTAGTAAGGATGCAGAGCCTGAAACTGGTCAACTTTTTTTTTAGCCAGGCAAGGCTTCCAGTGGTGGGACAGGGTTGTGTTTAGTTGATTTGTTTGCTGAGGAGGTCCTGTGGAGATCTCTAAATAACGCCAGATAATGGTAGGACAGAGGACCACTCTCCCCAAAGTGACAGCAGGTCACCATTGCCTAGGGCAACATCAACATAGCTTATTGAAGAGAGGTAAAGCTTGTGTCTGCAGAAAGACTTCTACTTCCTAGTGTCTTTGGTACTTTGCAAGGTATGGAAATAGAAACCTCAATGCCAACTGAGCCACAAAACCCTTGACCTGTCTGTCCTGCCTGTAAGATTTACTGGGGCAATAGTGCTACAGAACTTGTGGGGATTCTCAATTAATGTCTGGTTTACCTGAGCCCCATACCATGAGCTTGATTATATGCCTTTCCTATTATAAATGTAGACATGGGAACACAGGTATTTCTTTGGTATGCTACTTTAGAGTTGTGTTTGATTTTTGGAACCCACATGGTGGAAGGAGGAAACTGACTCCTACATGCATGTTACAGTATATTATATCAATTCTAAATAAACAATTAATTAAAAAATTAAATGTATTCCTAGAAGCAAGGTGTAGAGAGACCCCGCCTTTTGGGGCGGGACAGCCTCGGGCGAATGTTTTTACTAATGAATTGGAACGCGAGACGGGAGCCCTTCCTGTTTCCGGTTTTACGGTGGATCGCTGAACTCCGGGTGTGTGAGTGTGCTTTTATATTAAAATTGTCTTCTTGTACCCACTGGCCTGGATTAATTAAATACGCCTTCATTTAAACTGCCTAGGCCCATTTCATAGGCCAGCCCTTAGGTAGGTGGAGAAAACAAAACAGGATGCTGGGAGAAAGAAGTTGAGTCAGTGAGTCGCCATGGTTCTCCCACGCCAGACAGACGCAGGTTAAGATCATTCTTGGTAAGCCGGCTTGTGGACTACAAAAAATAATAGAAATGGGTTAGATTAATATGTAAGAGCTAGCCAATAAGAGGCTGAAACTAATAGGTCAGGCAGTGATTAAAAGAATACAGTTTCCGTGTAATTATTTCGGGGCATAAGCTAAGCTAGCAATGCGGGCGGCAGGGTGCTGGGGACGCAGGGGGACGCAGCCCCGCGGCTCTTACTTCAACAGCAAGGTAGCTGCATTGTATCTTAGATGTATTTTTAGTTTTGGAGGATACTGCATCTTATTTTCCACAAAGGATGTACCAATTTGCATTTTCATCAATGAAGTATGAAAGTTCCTGTTTTTCAATATTCACCAGACCCTATTTTCTAAAAGTTTCATAGCCTTTCTCCTTGCTATGCAGACGCAGTCAGACCTTTAACACATACACATATGAAGAAAACTCACATCTAAACCACGGCAATAGCTGAACCAATTCACCAGGTCGCACCAGGCAATGGGCATGGCTCTTCGGTGTGGAGGGTTCCCTCCTCTCCA
The DNA here is from genome assembly GCF_000317375.1 of Microtus ochrogaster. NCBI lineage: Eukaryota > Metazoa > Chordata > Mammalia > Rodentia > Cricetidae > Microtus > Microtus ochrogaster. The sequence goes on from NC_022036.1 coordinate 523,508, forward strand.
AGGCACCATTGCAAAGAGTGACTCCTGCAGAGGATGGTCCAGCTCCTCAGAGTTGGTACAGGATATACTTAGACACCTACTTCTCAGAACAAGGAGGATTTAATATCCTAAAGGGGCAAGTGGGGGCGGGGACTGCCTCTGGGTTGGACAGAGGCAGACAGCAAGCAGCAGCAACAGCAGCAGCAGAGGCAGCAGCAGCAACAAGGAGTGTTTGTTCAGGAGTGGGGTTTTAAGGAGAAAACGGGGGCTTCTGTGATAGGATAAGTAAGTGAGTCCTGGTTGGACATGGTTAGCCAAATAATGAGTTTTGATTGTTGGGCCTTTGGTGTTTTATCTCAGGAATGAGTCAGTGGCGAAATAAGGGAATGGGTCTTGTGTGGGTTAGCTTTAGGAATGTAATATAATGGTTTTTAGCAAAGGGGGGATGGAAAGAAATAAAGGGGTAAAATTTGTTGGTTCCATGTCTGCCGTGCTCTGTCCTGTGTTTGCCATGCTAGACCCTTTCAATTCTCATCATCTCTGTACAGTTCTCAGCTCCCTGAGTGCCCACTCCTCTCAGACTTGATGCGAGCCCTCACAGATTGGGTTGGCACTGGGTTTACTTCCTCCGGTGGTTTTAACAAAGTAACATACATGAAGTGCTGATGGCTAAAACCAATACACATGTATTCCCCAATAGTGCTGGGGTCAGAAATCCCCAGTGCTGGTGCCAATAGGCTCGGTTCCTTCTGGAGGAGCTGAAAGGCTGTCCACTCAATGCTCTGCCTCCCCTGCCCCCAGCTTCAATGGTAGTCAATAATCCATTCAGTTACTTGGTTTAAGTTATGGCAATGCCAAAATCCACCTCTATTTTCACGAGGTCCTTCCTGTGATTGTCGGTCTGCTTTCTGTTACTGGAAGGAGAGCAGCCCTAAAGGTCTGGGCCACCTGAGGCCAGTGTGCTCTCATCTTGACTTAATTATACCCTTAAAGACCCTATTCCACCAAATAAGATCACACTCACAGGCGGTGCAGGTTAGGCCATCAACATTTCTTTCTGAGGCACAATAGTCTGTAATAATCACCATATATAAAAGAAAATAAAACTCAGAAAAGTCATTGTCATTAATAGTTTACAGATCTATTAAAATTGAAAAATACCTTCTTTTCTGAGAGATTCATATAATTAAGTCTTTGTTAATACTTGAAAGTTCCCTCCGAGATACATGTTGAGTGGCTGTAGAAATGGCTCAGGTAACCTGATTTTCTGCCAGACGACCCAAGCTTGGTTCCCAGCACCAACAACAGATGGCTTACAACTACCTGTAACTCCAGCTCCATGGGATCTGACAACCTCTTCTAGTCTTTGCACATACCTACACAATATAGCATACATACACAAACACATGCACGCATATAAACAAAAAATTAAAAGACTCATATTAACACAGATTTCCCATTGTGGAAATGAATGCTACTATAGCATTTAATGCCTTAGTAGGTCAGTATGTGGGCAATCTGTCATAAGTGACTCCATAAGGGTGGGGCAGAAATCCAAGGGATTGTGGTTTTATAAGAAAATACAGTGAGGCCTGAGCTAGAACATTCTACCCCACTGAATAATGCCCCATGTGCAGAGTCCCCACCAGAAGTAAAGATCTGGTCATCAGGTAAGACAACTCTGTTTTGAATATCCCAGCCTTCAGGACCTGGAACAGAAAAAATATTTATTCTTTACAAATAATTCGGTTTGTTTTGTTTAGTTATAGCATCAGGAAATGAGCTACAGCAGCTTAGATAACACTTGAGGCTTTACAAAATTCTTGAAGAAGAATTTCTATTATGAGGATCAAACAGTAAGTTTTAAATGTGTGTTTGTATTATGCCATTGTTGGATGTAGACCTATTGAATCTCCTCATTTTCTCTATTAGCCGTGTTCCTTTCATTTTTAAAAATATATATTAGGAAGAGATAAATGGCATGAGTGTGAATCTTTGCAATTAAGCATAGATGAATAACTAAACATTGCTATTAAATTAAACCTTCATAGGTTTCTCATCACCCCTTCCTAGTTCTGTCTCCCAAATTCTTCGCTGCCTGCAACTCTGCTCAGTGTGCAAGCACAGTTCAGCATTTGCAGGTTTTCCTGGTTCCAGTTTAGATTACAGTTTTTCATTAATGATGACAGATGCTTCCTGTGAATTCTATGCATGATTTCAACAGGAACCTCTTGTTCTAGTGACTTTGGAAGTCACACTCCTCGACTTAAGTCATCTACGTACCTAAAGATGCCCATGCAGAATGGCCCTTACAGCTTCTCACCTCTGCCTCAAGGCCCTAATTATGAGGTTTCTTTAGAGATACATATGTTCAATAATCCGATTTTGATCTAGATACAAAATTCCTTGATTCCAACATTCTTTGTTCATGACTATCTGCAGCCTATCATGTGCTCTGGTTTGTGCTTGTCTTCCTCTGCTTGGGCTAATAAAACAAAGCACCATGCATTTGGAGGTTTATAAACAATAGGGATGTAGTTTTCATGGCTCTGCAAGCTGAGCAATCCAAGAGGAGTCAGCATCTGGTGGAGAACCATTCTAAGGCTCGTTGATGGTCCATCCTTTGCACTCACATGATGGAAGAAGTGAAGAATTTTTCCTGGGGCCTCTTTCATTAGAATAGGGGTGGGAAAAGACTCAGTTATCTTTAAGGAGATGGCCACTGCAAGTGTGACCATGCTTCAGTGTACTCATAGGTAACACAAATTGGACATTGTGGGTATTTTTTTGCTTTTATTTCATTTATTTATTTATATGTTACTTTTAGTTTTGGGGGGTGGGTGCAAGGGTGGGAGGAATGGGAAGCAGATGAGATCAGGGTGCATTGTATGAAATTCCCAAATAATTAATAAAAACATTATGTTGGGGGGGGAGAGAAGATTTCTTAATTTATTCATGGGGAATGAGTCCATGATCAAATCACATTGGAGAATATGTTTCAGTGTATGCAGCCAGGGAGGACCTAGGCTTCCCAGCCGCACCTAATAACTGCTCAGAGTGTGCTTGTCATTGGTAATCCATGTCGCACTGTAACTCATTGTTTCTGAATGAGCTTCATGTGACAGAAGTAAATAATAATGGGTACCTTTGGTGATTTTATATTGAAGCTCGATTCCTCTAGTTTTACAAAACATATGTTTTTTAAAGAGAGTTTTGTCTTTTTGCATACTATTTAGAACTACCGTCATTGCAAACTTACTGCATCAGTCAACGTTACAAGCTCCTCGCATATGTTTGCCTCATTTTCTTCCCATAGAGACCCTTTGCACCAAGCATAATTATCTCTATTTTGCAGATGAAGAAATTAAGTGCTGTGAAGTTAAATAGTGATCCTAATGTCACACTGCTGACAAATAGAAAATTTGAGCTCAGGTCTGCCTGCCCCTGAATGCTGTGTTCTTAACCAAAGTTTCTACAATTTCCTGGTCATAAAACTCTTCCATAAACTTCCTAAGAACAAAGTTTTCAGCTCCACTCTGAGGAAATGAAGAAAAATCTCTTGGGGAAGAGGCTGGTATTGATAAGTACCCCAGGAAAAGTTTTATGATCATTCAATAACACAATATGCTTTAGTGTTTATAAAGTACTTCCTCATGTGTGGTTTGATTTTTATTGCAAAAAATTTCCTTTTCGTTAAAATCAACTGAACAAGTAAAAACAGTAGGCCTTCCTCCAACAGGTCTTCTATGCCCAAGATACTCTGTTCTAAAGTTGATCTTCACCAACATACAACAAGGTGAAGGTATGAATGGTGTTGGATTAGAAGGACCCCATACTTGGTTGAGTGCTCATCTGTGTTTTGGAATTCATACTTTTAAAATGAACCATCCTGCACTCTCTTCTTCACCTGGCTTTGCAAATTATGCATATCTGGTCCAGCCCAGCAGTCCATGCAGCAGGAACACTAGGATGTAGCATACAGATGATTGGTGTCAGAGAAAATAGAATCTGTTTTGCTTTTGGATTTGGTTTTAAGATTCTGAGAAAGACTAGTTTAAGTGGGGGGAAAGCCAACATGCAAAGTGGAATGTGTGGATTAGTGGAGTGCAGTCCTAGATAGAAATACAGGAAAAGACTCCCATCAAAAGGATGAGAAAACAAAGGTTCTATGTGTGCAGAAGGTTTGGAAAGGGAGTGGTAATTCCTGTGCTGAATAAGAGCTGCCTGGGGCTCGACCTGAAATGTGGATCTTAGGAGACTTAAATGATGAATAAGAATTGGTCTTTGTTGGGTTCAAACTGTTTACACAAACTGATGTTTGTGCTGGACATTGGTTTTACTCCTAGAGAATGTGTGCACACGACAGGCAGGGCATCAGGACTAGCACTGTTCCTACCTCCCAAAAAGTCCCAGAGTGCTAAGTGCTTGGTGAGTTTCCTTGGTGGGCAGTTCACAACTGTTGTCACATCTTCCTGTTTGGGGGAATCAAAACACACTTTTCCTGACTCCCATAAGAGAAGCTCTTAAAAGCTTGTTTCCATCTTCCTTTGGGCTTGGTCCTCTCCTGAATATTGTTCTTGCTTGACTATCGACCTTTCCTGGCTTTGCTTTGTGCCTTTAAACTACCGACCTAAGGAACCATGGGACCTGGGACTGTGCCTGGGGAGCACATAGCTCCCTATCTCCTCTACCCTAGTTTTTCTTCAACTGGCTTGAAACTGTTATTCCAAACCTTTTTTCTGAACAACTGTCCGATATTACCTCAAGATACTCTCTTAATATTTAGAACAACATTATCAATGACTGAGATGTAGCTAGTGGACAATCAATTTGGCTTCTTAAATGGAGACATGGGAGGCTGCTATTGGTACAACAGCCCATAAGTGAGCCTTGTATAAATACAAAGATATATACTAAAACAATAAAGAGCAGAATATAGTACATATATAAGCCAACAACTACTTGTTAATAAATACTACATACTTACCCAAACTCCATGAGCTTTACTTTCATGTAACTGACAGCATAGTCAGTCACTTTGTTGCTAGCTTCACAAACATAAGGGTTATGTACTGTGCCACCATGCTAAGATGGCTATAATGCCACTAAACAGTAGGAGGTTTTCAACTCAGTTATAATCTGTCTTCAGAGAAGGACACTCTGGTAACTGAACCTAAGAGTTCTTCTCATGGGCTAAGGACACACTCTTTCATGGAACCATAGCCCTGGTCATGCTCCACTGTAATCTTGAGGATTCTCTGTCATATACATAATCAAAACCCTGTAATCAAGGACACCCTAAAGGTCACCCTAGTTTGATTTCCTGATTCCATGTACTTTTCTTAATCTTCTCCAGGTAAAAGTCTTCATTAAATAGTAAACCCCCTTTATCACAGAAAACTCTTTTGGGGACATGACTCCAGAGTTATAGCCATCAGAAATGGGGGCCTTCTAGCTTTTTTGTGCCCTGTCTCATCCACAGTGGAGAGCAGGTTGCAGAGGTGAGGGTTCTGCCTTCTCTTCTTACAGGCTTTAGGTGTAATGCATAAGTCTTTAAGTGAGAAAGTGATTTCCTCACTTGAAACAAAGCTCTGAGCTCCAGGTTTGAGCCTGTTGTAGATTAGGATCTGATAGGCTACAGAGACCTTGTAGAGCCCAGTGATCAATATCTACCTCCATGAGCTGTTGTTGCCACACCCCATGGGACAGAAACAGTCCAAATTTCTATCTCATTGGCCTTCCTCTCCACTTCCAATGACACTAGTCTCAAATTGGTTTAAGTCCTCAGTTGTGGTTACTTTGGATAAAATAAGCTTCGAATTGAGAGGAGAGTCGGGAGAGGAAGTATTAGTGCTAAGCTCTGAAGGTCAGTGTGTGTGTGTGTGTGTGTGTGTGTGTGTGTGTGTGTGTGTGTGTGTAAAACAGTACCAGAAGGAAATGAAATCCTGCATGACAGCAGAAAGTAGAAACCATAGAAAACATGTGTAATTCACTTTTTCTTGATTTCCTGCTACCCAGTCCTTGTGTGCTGGGTTGGAGAAGGAAGAAATTCAGAAGTGGTATAGCTGCTGAAGCTGTGTGATCCACAGAGGTAGAACTGTGGACTAAGCACTTTTAAAACATAGACTTTCAGAAGAATTGATTCTCAAATTGTTTTTCTTTTGTTGGACTTCTAAAAGAAAATATTGTGGTATAATGCCCTAACCTGCTGAATCATATCAAATCTTGGTTGATGGCGCCCACTCAGAAATGACTACTGTCAAATGTGATTTGGTCACTGAAAGTCCAGGGTGAGATTCTGGTTCCTTATCTTCCACACCCCCAAAGAGAAATGGCAAAAATCTGCTTTACTATGGAAGTTACCCTGAAGTTTGGCTTGATTTTTCTTACAGACATGCAAGATTGGAACAATTTTGTTATTTTGTTCTATCAAGCAAATTGTCCTTTTTTTTTTTTTTTTGGTCAAGAAAGACACAAATGGAATTTCAGTACATCTATGTGGTCATAATATTTAGACAACAAGAGATGGATTTTCCTTATGTAATGTAAATCACTTTAAAAGACATAGGTAAAATAGAAATTTATTTAGGTGATAAAGATCCATGAAGATCAGAGAATTTCCAGCTTCAATACTTGGGCACTGTCCTCTTTTCACAAGTTCATTTCTAGGCATTGTATAGTGACATGATATTTTTCAAATATTTCCTTCCTTCTTTCTTCCCTTTTCCTTTTATTTTAAATGAAGACTGCCCAGGCTAACTTTGTATCTTTGGTGAAACCAAAAGAGGAAAATCAAGCTATTGTACAACAATTCTGGTTTTCTTGAACTCATCTTATTCTCTCAGAACTTTAATAGGGGAAAAAACCAGAACAGACACATATATCTTATTTCCATTAAATAAAAGGCCATCTTTTAACCTCAGGTCTTAAATTTGCATCCAATTCAGCATAATAAAATTAATTCCTGCAGTTCTAAATACCATAAAATTGGTTAGGGCACTCTACTACAATTGAATGAAGGAATAGTTGTTGCATGAGACAAAGGGACTGCAGAAAAGACTCTTGAGCCTCCTCATTGTCTTCATTCTGAGTGAGTCCAGAAAAGACTCTTGAGCCTCCTCATTGTCCTCATTCTGAGTGAGTCCAGAAAAGACTCTTGAGCCTCCTCATTGTCTTCATTCCGAGTGAGTCCAGAAAACCCTGCACAAAGGGCACATGGCTAGAATCTTAATGAGCAGAGGATATTCCTTCATCAAAACCCAATGTTGGCTACATTTCTAGTTACACTTAGGGATGGAAAAGGTCTTGATTATGTTTCGAGCTAATACACTGCCCCGTATGCATCAGCTTGCAGACAATTGTTTTCTTTGAAACAACTGACCCCTGAATTTACTCAAAGATAAAATTAGTGAATATGACACAAGAGTTTTATTTCTTCTTAATTTGAGATTGAATATTCATTCATATTTTTTGCTTTGCTTTTATTTTGTGTGTATGGGTGTTTTGTCTGCATGAGATTTTGTGCCTCACATACAATTAGACCTGAGGAGATCAGAAGAGGCAGTCTGATCCCCAGGGCTAGCAGTTAAGGACATTTATGAGCCACCATATGGGTGCTGGATATTGAGCTCTGGCCATTTAGAAGAGCAACCAGTATGCTTAGCTGCCAAGCCATCCCTTTGTCTCCTGAACATTCATTCTAAATAATAGTATGTCATGCCAGTGTGTGGGTAGAAAAGCAAATACATCATTTCTGATGCATGCATCTCTCCTTAATTTTGAATCAGATTTTACTTTAAATATAATTCTAAATGTCTTATGACCTAATCATATTTCTCTTTTAGAGCAGAGAATTGCTATGTAACCCAGGCTAGTCTCTAATGAACTGAGCCAATAGTTCTCTAGGCTCTACCTTTGGAGTGCTGTTATGAGTTCTCTATTATTTCTGAGACTTACTACTTTTTTATTTATTCCTTACTATTATTTATTTATTACCATCCTGATGATGGTAGTATTATTACATCAGAAGACTTCTCAGAAGACTTTATGGAGAGGGTGCTTTTAAACTTTGTTTCCTTAACTTTGTTCCCAAGTCTCCAAGGCCTATGTGTAGCAGGACCATGGAAGGAAGTTTTATGCAGGGCCAGGTAGGCATCTTCAGGAGATGAACTGAAGCACAGTTTTAATTACACCAGAGTGAGGGAGTTTGCAGCTCACAGCTTTGCACCTAAACAATAGGTCTGAAGTACTGACTAATTGCAATTTTGTCAGTAATAACCTTGAGACATGGATAAACAAAAGCAAGGAACGCTCACTTGGATCTGTGAGGAGCCAGGAGGGTTAATCTAATTTAGATTAAACAATGAGTTCTATAAATTCAATATTTCATGTGTGTCTTAATTTAGAATTGCCAGAGAAAGTATAAAAACTTAGCCAAAGAGTTTTTTTTTAAATCTTTAATTTGAAGATAATCATCGGATTCAAGGGATTTCCAGAGTACAAAAGAATAAGTTTTCAGTTAGTTAGGATGAATAAATGTGCAAAGAGCTTGTGGAGGTTAAAAATAGTCATGCATATAAATCAAATGATAGCCCCTCTCTGGTACCCCAGAACAAGAATTGTCTGTGCTAGTTTTCAGTAATTTATCACACCGTACCTGGCTGCATGGCTTCCACTGCTTATCTACAGTGCCTATTAAACTGTTTGAGGTTAGTTAACCATTTGTATTCATTTAATGGACTCATTGGCGTGGTTCTAGGTGGCAGGAATCATCTTTGGCTCAGGGTATCTAAGTTTGCCTTACATGAAGTCCAGCACCTCTTGCTGATGGGGAATGAAGGGTGGATAATGTAAGTAGATAACAGGATTGATGTAGAAGAAATTATGTGTCTTGTTTTTGACCTAGATTTCTGATACTATATCTATACACCTGAAGGTTGAATTTTGGTCACGTGGGTAATGCCATAGCCACCCCTGTTTGTATAATGGAATCCCCGTAAAAGTCCTAGATGGCTGAAGCTCCGGTGGTGGTTGCTGGTCCGTGATGCACACGGGTGTGACAGGAGAGTGACACACTCTCACATCAAGAGACGAGGATACAGAAGCTGTGCGTCCCCAGAGACTCTTGGCCCTCACTCTATACACCCCTTCGTTTGGCAAGTCTTGATTTGTGTTTTTAATAATGTAATTCTGAGCATTGTCTATTCCTGAGTCATATAGTCATCTTAATGAATTATTGACCCTGAAGAGAGAGTAGGAACCTCCAAATTTGTAGAGCTGGTCAGAACCGTGTTTGACACACTGCTGGTACCAGAAGGGAAGGTGATCTTACTGGGGACTAGTTCTTAACTTGAGAGGACCACACTGGTGTGGGCAGTTAGTGTCAGGAATGTGCTTATCTTGCAGAGGTGATTTTAGGGTGTTGGAATTTCTGTGAGGAAAATACATAGAATGATAACGAGGGCTGGAAGACTGTACTAAGCAAAGTCAGTAGAGAGAGAGACTTTAACATCAACACCAGGACCTACATGATGGGATGAGGCCTGGGCCAGTGGGTTTCAGAAAGAGGAAACCACAAGTAAAAGTTCTGAAGTGGCCAGAAGAACAGCATGTTGGAGGGACAAGATGAATAAGAGCTGGAATGGAAGGAGGAGCCATGACTGGTGGGTGGGGCTGGCCATCCCAAACCTCAAGATGTATCTGGAGGTTTGCATCTTAGGCGTGATGGAAAATCATTGATGGTTGTAAGACAAAATATGATACAATTAATTGATAGCTTTGGAAACTTTTTCTCAATCCTAAATGGAAAAGCATTATGTTGGCAAACAAACTTCACTCTGGAGTATTTATACACTTGTTTTGTTTGGACAGGATCTCACTATGCAGCCCGGGATGACACTGAACACACTATCCTCCTGCCTCTGCCTTTGAAGAGCCTGGATTATATGTGTGCTTTACTATGTCTGGCTTATGCTCACATTGCCACTGGGAATTTTCTTTCAGCCTCTCTAAGGCAGGAAGTATGGGCGATACTTCTTTATATATTGCCTTGGATGGATGTTGAGTGTATGTATGCTGCTGTACAGTTACATGCAGAAATACAAATGCATGTGGAGAAAGGCAGGGATCTAGCCAAAGTGGAGGATGAATCCTTGTTTAAAATATAGCAATGGGTGGTGGTCACTATGATAGAGCTTTAAAAAAACAACAACAAATAAAATCTGCATTAAAACAGCAAAGGAACATTGCCACAATTCTATACATTTTTAAAACCATACACAAAAATCTCAGCTTTCAAATGATTAGATCCAGAGTTTGCTAACTCTGACCTTTGATACAAATTCAATCTGTCACCTGTTTGTATCAATAAAGTGCTACTGGCATCCAGCCACGCTGCTTGATTTATACATCGCCTATGGCAGTTTTTGAGTGACAGGGCTGAGGATTTGTGACAGAGATCACTGGCCCACAAAACTACCCACTGTCCTCCTGGTACTTTAGGGAGAGTGTTTACTGAGCCCTGAGCTAGAAGAGAGGCAGGTGTTTGGAAGACATGCCCAGCCTACATTCTTTGGTTCTCACCATGCTCTGAAGGATCCTCCAGATCCTCTGAGGGGCAGTCACAGAGGGTGGGAAGCAAAGAGGGCGACAGTTAAGAGCCAGTAAAGGAGAAGAAAATGAGGGGCTCTGAGCATAGAAAGTGTGGTCCCTGGGACTCAGTCAATGTTGTTGAACTTCAGTCATTGTCACCAACGCTTCCATGTTAAAAGGACTAGCTGGTGATAATCAAATATGATACATCAGACAGGGCTTTTCTACACACAGAGACAGAACCAAGGTGGGGCAGTTTAGGGATGGTCAGCTGGATAGTATTTAGGATCACCCAGGAGACAGACCTTGCACAGTAGCAAGGGCTTATTTAGATTAAGTTACCTGAAGAAAGGAGACACACCTTAACTATGGGCAACTAATTCCACACAATAGGCACCTGGGGCTGATAAGGAGGAGAAGGCCAGCAGAGGACTAACATCTCTGCCTCCTCAAGCTCCTGCTGCTGTGACTTCCAGGCCATGTTGTGCTGTATCCTTGAACTGGGGGTAAAACTTCTTCTCCTTTAAGTTGCTTTTGTCAGTTTATTCTATCACACTCACAGAAAATGTAAACTAATGTACAAGGGGGGGGGGAGATAGCAAGACAGGCCTCTGCCACTTGTACACAACAGATTGATACCGTAGGGTGACAGTGAAGGTCACTAATGTTTTGAGAATCCCAACTACCAGTGATACTAAATAGCTTTTCTTTCTTTCTTCCTTCCTTCCTTCCTTCCTTCCTTCCTTCCTTCCTTCCTTCCTTCCTTCCTTTCTCTTTCTCTCTCTCTCTCTCTTCCTTTCTTTTGAATAGCAGGAGTGACTGGGATGCTAAGAAAAATAGTGATGGATTTCCAATTTTCTGATCTGTAGCCCAGGTAAAACTAATTGCTAGGTGTAGAAGCCCAGAGAGGGTAAGAGCTTATCGAGCTTATACAAGGGGGCAGGTATCCAGAGGGAGTTGGAATCTGATTCAGGGGATGCCTGATCCCTAAGCCTGTGTTCCTCATGCCCTCTTACACCAGGGCAGCTACTCCTTGGAGCATCCCAGGCTGTTTTCCATATCTGGACCAGAATTTATATTCTGCCCATATCCCAGGAAAATTCTAAGAATACAAACACCTTGGCCAAGGCAATGGGGGAGGGAAAAATGCTAAAAAAAATTCAATCATTGGATACATGTACGAAATAATGAAATAATATTTGAAAGTACACAACACAATTCTACGATGCTTTTGAGCTCTACGCTTAGTTCCCCTCTAGGAGTCAAGTACCTTCTCCGCTGTGTAAGAAAGTTTGCCTCAGTAGGAAACTGAGCCGAGTCAGGAGCTCTGGTGTCATTTCCCTCAATAAAGGCCATAGGTAGGACTCGGTCTCTGTAGCGGAGCCAGGAATAGGCTAGAATCAGCTTTATCTAGTGTTTTTCTCAAGTCCCAGTGTTCCTCATGAGAAAGTTTTAAAGCTCAGTAGATAAAGCCTTGCCTACCTCTGTGAATAGTGAGACTTCTGACAGTTCCGCAGAGGAATCTGAACATGGGGATCCAAGGTATGAAAGATCAATCCTTTCCTGTGTGTGGGAATTCCACCACTTCTGTAGAGAGTGCCCAGTTCAGAAAGAGATGAGGACACAGTAAGAGGATGAGATGTCACATTCTTGATTTTGAGAAGTCCACAGTCAGAACTGGGACTACCTGTTACGGATTTACTGCGGGTCCCGAGAGCAGCCAGCCCCGGGCAGGGCCCGGGCGCACCCCATAGCAGGTCCCCAATGGTGGCTGGTCCCCTGGGCGTCCCCGGCGGCTAGCCATGTGGGCGGCGGGTGGGCAAGGGGCAGACAGATAGGCACACCATGCAGATGGGTTTGCTACAAGCTGCCGGGGTCCCAAGGTCCCAAGAAGGGTCTGCACAAAGTCTCCACGTGACTGTGGCCGGCGGGCGGGAGAGATAGATAAACATACCATACAGAATAAAGTTAGATAAGGGGTAGGAGAGAGGGAGAGAAAGAAAGAGGAGAAGAGGGGGGTAAGCGGAGAAGTGGGGAGAGCTCTGAGAGAGAGAGAGAGAGAGAGAGAGAGAGAGAGAGAGAGAGAGAGAGAGAGAGAGAGAGAGAGAGAGAGAGAGAGAGAGAGAGAGAGAGAGAGAGAGAGAGGACTGGAAGAGAGGGCAAGCAGAGTTTGAGGCTGCAAGCTGGAAGGGAGTGGGCGCGGCTTGTCTCTTAAAGGGACAATCATTACACTATTTCCCCTCAACTAAGAATTAAATTAATCTCACTGTTCCTAGCTACTCTTTATTTCTCCCACTTCTTCAATCATCCCTCAGTATAGATAATGTTGAATAGAACTTTCAGGAAGCCATTGCTTTATGCTCTTGTACTGGGTCCTATCTGACCATAGATCAAATTAACAACTCAATAGGAGGTACCTAAAGCCCAGCTCAGTGGTTAAGTGACCTGTGAGAAGTCAAGGGAGTGGGAGAGAGCCAGCTTCCCGTCAGGTCCCTGTTTTTTTTGTTTTTTGTTTTTTGTTTTTTGGGTTTTTTTTTTTTGGATTTTTCGAGATACGGTTTCTCCGTAGCTTTTGGTTCCTGTCCTGGAACTAGCTCTTGTAGACCTGGATGGCCTTAAACTCACAGAGATCCGCCTGCCTCTGCCTCCCGAGTGCTGGGATTAAAGGCGTGCGCCACCACCGCCCCGCTCAGGTCCCTGGTTTGATGATGAAATTCCCTCTGCTTTAACTCTCAGTGTCCTTCAATTCTTGCAAAGGGAACTTGTAATAACTTGATATTAACCAAGGGGCCATTTGTCTATATTGCTCTCCTTGTGCCTGCCTTGCAAGGAAAGTAACTTTGAAATGACCTCTCCGTGCTTTGTTCTCTTTTTCTGCACCTTCCAGCTATACGCCAGCCTCCTTTGCTCAGTCACCATTTCTTCCAACGGATGGAATCAAGTGTTAGCGCTCGAGAAACAGACAACAAAGGCCGCTAGGATATTTGAACTACAGTTTTTGTAACCTTTTCCTTTGGAAGTCTCAAGGATTCTATTGAGTGGGAGAAAAATAAACACTTTTGCAGAGGGATGACCTGTCCAACGGAGGAGTGAGGAATTGAACTGTATCATTTATTTTCCCTGTAGATGGGAAGAAATTCTTTTTATCAGCTGTTCCCCTTTTTTCTCATACCAGAACCAGCTTTGAATGCAAGTAAGGCATCAGGAGACCCAGCTTGTGGTGGGAGGCACAGCTCCTTCAGGGCCACACAGGAAGACAACCTCCTCATTCAGTCTCAGAGTTAGGTTGGTGCCTGTGAGTCAAATTTGAACCCTGAGCTGTGCACAAAAGCAATTCCTGTAACTTCTGTGTCGGCTCCTGAAGGGAGCAGGTAGGGCTCCCAGTCTTCACATTGCTCACACTGCTGAGGAGGGGATGTCATGAGGTGGAGAGAGCTGCTTAACTTGGGGAGCATGAGTTATTTATTGTCGTATGTTTCAGAGGTTTCAGAACTTGTATTGCAAGTCCAGCCTATCCTTGGTAATTCAGAAAGCCAGGAGAAGAGGTTGAAGGCTCCTCATCCTCAACATTTATTTTTCTTTCTTTCTTCCTTCCTTCCTTCCTTCCTTCCTTTCTTTCTTTCTTTCTTTCTTTCTTTCTTTCTTTCTTTCTTTCTTTCTTTCTTTCAGATTTCTGTCTCCTCCCCGCCACCGCCTCCCATTTCCCCCCCCTCCCCCAATCAACTCCCCCTCCCTAGTCAGCCCAAAGATCAGTCAGGGTTCCCTGCCCTGTGGGAAGTCCAAGGACCTCCCACTTCCTTCCAGGTCTAGTAAGGTGAACATCCAAACAGTCTAGGCTCCCACAAAGCCAGTACATGCAGTAGGATCAAAACCCAGTGCCATTGTTCTTGACTTCTCAGCAGTCCTCATTGTCCGCTATGTTCAGC
>NC_022036.1:539548-554777 GCF_000317375.1 Microtus ochrogaster
CAGTGGGTTGCCTTTTTGTCTTAGTGACAGTGTCCTTTGCTTTACAGAAGCTTCTCAGTTTCAGTAGGTCCCATTTATTCAATGATGCCCTTAATGTCTGTGCTGCTTCCCCAACATTTCTTGCTTCTCAGTGACTGCCTTTGTCTAGTTGGACATTCTTTAGGGCTTGTCAGTCACATTTTAGCAGGAATTAGTCCAGTGACACTGTTACATGCGACTAAGATAGATTCCATTGCCCCATGAGAGCACAGCCCCTACCACTGTGTAGGAAGTAGGTAGTTGAGACACTTGGGTAGCCTGGAACATTCCAAGGCAGGCACAGGGGTGGTGGTGGTATGTGCTCCTTGTAAAATCTGGCTAGGCAGGGAGCAAGGAAAAGATCTTAGGAACATGAAAAACTGCAAGGAAAGATTTCTAAGGTTGAAAAAGAGAGTGATTATCTTTAATGCCTTCCAAGCAAATGTTCAGACCAATGCACTCCCAAGAACATAAGAGACCTGTTTTCTTCCTCCTTTAAATCCTAGCATCACATCTAACAGAATGTGGTAGATAAGAGAATTCTAAAAGAACCACACAGATGTTTCTTTCCAAACCCAGCTCTGAAATGAATTTGCAAACCACCTCACGTGCGGTGGAGGGGGGGGAGTTGAGGGGAGAAAGGGAGGGGCAGGAATGGGAGGAATCAAAAGAGAGGATGAATACAAAGGGCTTCCTTTAGATTTAGAACCTGTACCAGGACCTTTTCCCCTTTTCCCTTCCTGGTCTCTTTCCCTTTCTTATCTTTTGCCTCCCTGGGGGAGATAAACAATCTTTGTACTCTCTCTGCAGCCTGGGGAGTTGCTATCTCTTCACAAGGAAAACTGGTGACTCTTCCTGCTCTTGCACAGCCCACTGCACCCCGCAGAAAATGTTTCCTGGGTGGTGACAGTGTGTGGACAGGGCTGTGACTGACTCTCTGAGTGAGGGTACAGGCAGCTTGCACTCATGGATTGGGAAATATTTCCAGCAGAGTATGCAGCATTTGACCACTCTGGCATAGACGATTCATTTTGCAAGGAACACATGTCCATTGTCATCTGGCTAGACCTCCATCACCACCTCCTTCTTTCTCACTGGCTTTTGTCTCTGTGCTCACAGAGCTCCTGACCTGGACTTGAATGTCTTTCCTGCCCTGCTTTCTCATCCCTTGACTCCCAGGTACCTCTGCAGCCATAAGAAATTGAATTTGCATCTTAAGCGTGCAGTGTGACTGCAGTGTCCTGCCTGTCAGCTCCCATTTCTGGTGTGGACGGGGAAGCAGTCTCCAGTAACATGTGCCTCTAATTTGTTTCTGCCCAGGTTTATTGAAAAGGCTTACCTTTGTAGCAAACTTGCTCCTAATTAATTGTTTAAAGTCTATATCCCTAGAGGCGAGATGGTAATTCTTTAGTTCATATGGCTCAGAGCAAAACAATTACCCAGCAAATCCTGTATCCCTGCAATTAATTATAGTCACTATATACAGTAGAATAAGATTTCTGTCTTCAAAAACTGACTTTCTTTTTAGTTCATGAATGTTTCCCAGCAGCCTCAGAGAGTGTGCCCGTATTTAAGTATGAAAAGTGTCTTCTCTGATATGGAGTTCTGATTCTCTAAATGGATCCCTTATTTTTTCCCTAGGTGAGTACCCGTGGTGTAAGAGAGATGCATAATTTCTCTGCAATTTTTATTGTAGCAAACCATCCATCACTAGTCACACCGGTTTCTTCTAGATTGAAGGTTTCGACTTGGATGTATTTGAAGGGGAAAACAACAGCAGTCGCCCTGTCAAGGCCTATGCATTTCACTGTGCCGTAGGAGACGCAGTGCCCTAAATGGAAGGTACTGATTTGCTTTAGCACTTTGATTACATGAGTCTATGAGTTCGGATGACTTAGAGTAAAAGCCAAAACTCGGCAGGCATGAGGAAATCACCCACAACTCTGAAACAGTTGGACAGAGCTCAGAAAAAGTTTCATTCTCTGTAAGTAGAGCCTAGAACTGGGGCCTAATGCACCACACACCTCTGGAGAGCTGCTGAAGTGGGGCTCCTCAGACTGACAGGGGGGTAGGGTGGGGCAGGCAGAGAGAGAGAAATATAGTGGGTGTTCAGGGGTAACACTGCTTCTTCTGAAGCTCTCTAGAGCCCTTAAGAAGTATCTCAAAGCAAGCTCATCTCCATAAATAACAGCACAAAGTCACAAGGTGATTTAAGAAACTTGGTGGATCTATGCCGGGTGGTGGTGGCACATGCCTTTAATCCCAGCACTCCTGAGGCAGAGGTAGGCAGATCTTTGTGAGTTCGAGACCAGCCTGGTCTACAAGAGCTAGTCCAGGACAGGCTCCAAAGCTACAGAGAAACCATGTCTCGAAAAACCAAAGAAAGAAAAAAGAAAAAGAAACTTGTTGGATCTAATTCTCTTAGCACACTGTGGGTAGGTGGGAGCTTGTGATGGGCTAAGACCCAAGGCAAACATTAAAAAAATGGTGTCCACTCAGGTCAAAAGAAGGGGTAAGATTCCCCTGGAAATTGAGTTACTGGCAGTTGTGAGCTGCCATGTGAATGCTGGGAATAAAACCTGTGTTCTTTTCAAGAAGGAAAAATGCCCTTAACCACTGAGCCATCTATACCATTCCTAAGCTATTTTTTTAGACACTTGAATTTAACTGGTCTTTGACAGAAGGAAGAACATGAAGTCAAAAATCATGTTTTTATTCTCTGCTCCAACTTCCAAGAGGGCTTGGAAATTTGGCATGCCAATACCATTTGAAAAGAAAGAATTTGTTCTTTAAAAAACAGAAACACTGTTTGCCTTATGCACTGCACACAGGCTACAATTGTCCAAGGATATCAGGCAACTCTAAAACCTGGGAAGTACTGTCCACATGGACTATGTCCACATGGAATCTTTCATTGTAACTCTACCCATGCGAGAATGTTCTTAACAGGAAATTGGGTCTGCTAACTGCTTGTTGCTGACAGCTCTGGGCAGGGCAAGTTCATCCAACACATTCTCAGTTTCCTGGGGAAAAGGAAGATAAATGCCTTTCTCTCACAAATACAAAGTATTCCACATAATTTCAGCTATCATTGCAGTTTTCATAAATATTAGGTGAAATATGATTTAAAAGCATCTCTCTGAATCTATATTATCCTCCCTATACCAAGACTGTTCATTGTTCACTGATGAGATAGCTATTTTCATAAATAATGGGTCCTTGTGATATCTTCTCTTGATTGTCAGTCTGACTACATCTGGAGCCAACCCAAACCCAAGCATCAGGACATACACGAGAGGGATTTCTAGGTTAGATGATTTGTGCCCAGGTGACCCACGATGAATCTGGGCCACGCCTTCTGGTGTCACCCTACATACAAACACAGGGAGAAGGAAGCTTTTCTTTTTGCCTGCTTTCCCTCACTCTCACTGGCGAGTTCATCTGTCCTTCTGCTGAGTCATTCCTAAAAGTGTTAGAACTTTCTTCTCCAAAAGTCCAATGTCAGCTAAAGTCTAGCTAGGGCATCCAGCCTCATGGACTGAACAAACACTCAATTCTTGGCTTTTCCACCAGGAGACAATAATTACTGGCCTACTCACAGACTTTAAGCTAACCTTACAAACTGTGTCTCTCTGCAAGTGTGTGTGTGTATACTATTATTTATCATTCTATTATTTCTTTTCCCTTCAAGAACTCTGACTAATACAGTCCTAATAATGCATCTGAAAACAATCTTGACTTAGAAACTTAAATGAACATTTATCATCATGCTTTTCTTATTTTCTGGCTTTTATTAATATGGAGTCTATGTGGGGAGATGCCTCAGTAGATAAAGTGCTTGCTAAGAAAGCAAAGGGGCCTGAGTTTAGATCTCTAAAACCCATTTTAAAAGATAGGGCATGGTTCTGTATACTGTAATCCCCATGTGGAGATCATAGACAGGTAGATTCCAGAGGCTCATTGGACAGCTAGACCAGCCAAAATAGTGTGTGCCAGGTCCAGTGAGAGACCTTGCCTCAAAAATAAATGGATAGCGTTAGAGGGAGATATTCCAGAATCCCAGAATTAGTCTCTCTTGCTGATTTGCTTTCTCTTTTTCACACACACACACACACACACACACACACACACACACACACACACGTACTACACACACACACACACACACGTACTACACACACACACGCCTATCTTAACAACTGCACCTTCTATTACTCCTTTCTTGAGAAATTAGTTACAATAATATTATATCAGAAAAACTAACATTAAATAATTATCTCAGTTAGGGTTTCTATTGCTGTAGCAAAACACCATGACCTTATGGCAAGTTGGAAAGAAAAGCATTGATTGGGCTTACACTTCCACATTGCTATTCATCATTGAAGGAAACCATGTCAGGAACTCAAACAGGGCAAGATCATGGAGACTTGGGCTGATGCAGAGACCATGAAGCGGTGTTGCTTACTGACTTGCTCCTCATGGCTTGCTCAGTCTTTTTCTTACAGAACCCTAGATGACCAGCCTAAGAATGGCACCACCCATCATGGGCTGGGGCCTCCCACATTGATTAGTAATTGAGAAATGCCTTATGGTTGGACCTCAAGGAGGCATTTCCTCAACTGAGGTTTCTTCCTCTCTGATGACTCTAGATTGTGTCAGGTTAACACAAAACTGGTCAGTACAATGATAAAGTATCTCTATCTTCTAATACTTTTTCATGCAAATTTCTCAAACACTTCTGAACTACATTTTCCTATTTCCAGATCACTTAGTGAAGTGCTGCATAAAAAGCAAACCCATGATAAATTCTTCCTGAGCCTGGTATATTGATTAGGGAGCATCAATATCATATTAGCTAAAAATAATATACTATCTATAAAAATAATATACTTTTGCATATAAACTTCCCATGAAAGTAAGTCAATCAGCCACTTAATGAGAATTTTTCTCTAATTCAAAGTGAAATTCAGAATTATAATTGATAAGCCAAAGGTACTTTATTTTATATATTGATAAGTAATTATGACATAAAATTGACTTTCAGTCTACAATACTGTAAAGAACACGATAGTCCTTCTCTTAGTATATTTATTTAATATTCATATTGTTTACTGTTCTGTATCAGTATCTTTTCTTAATGAGCTGAAACCAAGTATCTTTTTCTGCATTTCCACCAAGTCTGGATACACAAATGAAGTTTTACTGTTTATAGCCAAGGCTTCATAAAGACCTTTTGACCAATCTCAGTTCTGTAGATAACATTTTTTTCCCAGTGTAACTAGAGAAAGATCAGTCCAAACACCTCCCCCCTTCTTTGTGTTATGTTAGGGATATCCCCATGTTTAACTGCTGACAGTCTCAATTAGCTAAGCAGTAAACTGCTAAGAGTGCATCCTTACATTTTTTTGAGTGGTTGCAAGAATCTATTATTGAATAGGCCAAATTCTCCATTGATTTACAGAAGTTGTAAAGAATATTCCACCTCACATAATCTTTTGCTAGTAGGAATTCAATCCCAGGCAGTAAAACCCTTTATGGCCTTCCCAGGAGGCGTTGGGACACAGGTGGCATTCTCATTACCACAGCTGATAAAAAGAGAAGCTTGCCTGGGGTCTTTGAGTGAGCCAGTTACTGAGGGAGCAGAATCTAGGTCTCCCTTTGCCTAGTATACAAGCAAAAAGCACAGAATTCCCAGGAGTGTTGCCTGAATCACATGTGCAGGAAATAGAGGGAAATGATGCCCAGGATGCTCATTGCTGAATCCCCATAGCAACCTTCCACTGCTCCCCTCCCAGCGCACATAAAGTACACCGAAGGGTATCAAAGAACATTAAATCTGAATAGTGCCCTTAATTAGGTGGGACCATAATGCTGACTCTCTTACCTCCCACTGTCCAAGCTAGCAGCTCCCCAGTCCTCTCTGGTGCCTAAGTCTGAGAGCAGGACATTGTTATAGAAACAATCTTTGCCTTTTGCAGGACCATCAAGCTTTGATGATGATGGAGTTTGATAGCCATAATGTCAAACTTTATATGGCCATAATCCAAGTTTACAATAATACATTAAGCCATAATGCTACTATTTATATCACCATAAACTCAGTTTTATGGTGATATAAATAGTCATGCTAATGGCATTAACAGCAGCACACAGTGGAATCCCAGCTGTTGAGTGGCACTTTTATGCTATTAGCATTGCGATTTATGCTACCATAAGCTTAGGTAGTCAAACTTGTTACATATGAATAGAGAAAAAAAGATGGATATCCACATCTTATGCCTGAATGGAGGCTTCTATATTAGACACACCCTCTTTACTATAAAGATCCATGTAGCTCTCTCTTCATTGTGCCCCACTTGCGTTGTGTGATATATTTGAAGAAAAAGTCTGTTTTCTGGCATCTTCTGAGCAACATGGAAACATTATTTCAATGAGATAAGAAAATGCAAGTCACAGCTGCTGGGCAAACTTACTGTCTCCTTGGCAGCGCAGAGGACCCACGCTCAGCTTGGCTTCTGAGCCTTGTCGGTCAGTATCTCCAACCACCACCTGGCTCACTGGCAGGTGATCTTTGTAGGATAAGAAGCCAGCATCCTTCCTCCTGAATCACAGGGAGACAGAAAAAACATGAGAGACAGTGTTAGGATTATAGCTTCTGTTGTCTCTGATCAATGATGGCATTTTTAATCGTGCTTCAGAAATGTACTGAGTAAAATCCCAGATGGAGTTTGCTCTCCTCCCCTGTAAGCACTCAGACCATGGCTCAGAGGCAATGCTGGCATGGTCATCCAATGGAAAATAGTACTGACATCCTTGTCTCCAGAATCTATACTTAATAAGCCATTGGCTATTTAAGTGGAAATTAGACCAAACCACATACCCCACAGATGCTCACATTTAAAGTTAATGGAAAGTTCAACAAAACCACCTAAATGATAGACCAAATCCCTGTTGAAAATCTTTGCCTCTTTAATTGTTGAAGCAATTTCTTCAGAGACTTTCTTCCCTCCTGGGCATCAGCTAAATATGGATTAGCTTTTGTTTTCTGGTCTTTCCTTGTTTACGTGAAGTATTGAAATAGTTCACGGATGTCTCCAGCATAGAGCAGGTGCTCCATCAGTACTTAGCTCTATGGATAATGAGAAGTGGAGCTGAGATTTGAACCCTGTTTGGTTTTCTGCCTAGGTTCATCTGTTTATCCTGCACTTTCCCACCTTCTAACTTGATTCCACACCTACTTTGAATTACTTATTTTTTTTTATCAATTGTTTGAAAATTTCCTGAATTCATGCAACGTATTTTATCATATACATTCTCCTCTTTTCCCCATAACTCCTCCCAGATCCACCCACATTTTTAAGGTCCCTTCCAATTTCATGTTTTTTTAATAACCACTGAATCCAGTCAGTGCTGCTCATAATGTTTTTGGGTGTGGGACCACGTACTAGAGTGAGGCTGACCTACCACGTTCTATACCTGATGTGGGAGTCCCTTTTGTGTGCTGTGATTACCATTAATGAATGAAGAAATTGCATTGGCCTGTTGATAGAACAGAACTTAGGCAGGCGGGGAAGATGGAACTGAATGCTGGGAGAAGAAAGGCTGAGTCAGGGGATGCCATGGATCCACCGCCAGAGATAGACATACTGAAACTTTGCTGGTAGGCCACAACCTCATGCTGATATACAAAATACTAAAAATGGGTTAAACTAAGATGTAAGAGTTAGCCAATAAGAAGTTAGAGCTAATGGGTCAAGCAGTGATTTAAATAATACAGTTTCTGTGTGATTATTTTGGTTCTGGGTGACCGGGAATGAACAAGGGTCTCCTCCTACATACACCTTTATTAAAAATTCCTCTATTCTAGTAGTCATTAATGGCCAATGGCTTCTCAAATAGAGGTAAGGACTCATGAGCACACCATGTCCATTTAACAGTGTTGACTGGCTTTATCTTGGTCAGGTCTTATAAAAGCAACTAACAGAACACTGTTGTTAGTGTCCTGTCATGTCCAGAAAACACTGTTACACCTGAGTCTTCTTGTTCCTGGTAACCAGGCTTCAAACCTGCCAGTAGGATTTCTTTTGTGCAAACTTACTTTACTTTAGCAGAAATTCAAACAGTTAAAGTCACTTCAAACAGGAAGAAAATGCTCTGTTTTTGAAAAGTTATGCATGTGTTCTTGTGTGCATGTACATGTTATATGTAAGGATGCCCACACATGTGTGCAACTTCATTTGAGATTCAAATGTTCATACTAGGTGTCTTATTCCATTGATCTACATCTTATTTTCTGGTACAGACTCTTTCTGAACTTGGAGCTTGCTGATTCAGATAGGCTGGATGACCTGCAAACCTCAGGAATCCTGTCTCAGCCTACTCAGGATTGGAATTAGATATGTGATAATCTGCCCAGATTTTTATGTGGGTACTGGTTATCCAAATTCTGGGGCACATATTCATGCAGTAAAGACATTTCAAATAAGCTATACTCCTACACCAAAGCCTTAGATAGTAAACTTGATATTTACTCTTAAAGGAACAATAAATGAAGGTAGCCTAGCTGCACACTTTAATTTGACAGCCTGTTAGAATTGATTCCCATGGACGTGGTGCTAATGTCCTTTATGAGTTAATGCCGCTTAGGGTGCATCGCTAAACTGCTGCTCCACAAACTATATCCTAAAATCCAAACTCCTCTTGCAATCTGCTTTTGTTTGACCCAGAAGTGACTTTGTGGTTGACTTTGCAGTGTCTGGATGCAACATGTAGTATCTTCAGTACACACCAGGTTCCTGAGCAGAATGGGCCACCCTGAGTGAACTCTTAGAGCTTAATTCTTTGGGCTTCTGAAAGATAGAGTGGATAATTTTGTAAATAGGAGATGTGGGCTGTGGAGATGGCTCAGCATGTAAAGTACATGTGCACACATACAACAAGTCATAAGACTTTTGAGAGGGGGAATCTCCATGACATTGTGTAATAAATGTACACTGATCATGGGATGGGTTTTTACATATGCATATGTAATCCATGTATGATTCACATATCTACTTGTGCAATTGCAACTCAAACCCTAGTTTGGAGCACCTTTAGTGACCCAGAAGCACCTGTCCCACACATTTCCTGTAGTCAATACACATGTCAAAGGTATTTGCTTTTTAATTCAAAATATTCAAATATCCAAAATCCTTTGGGTCGTATTCTAAATGAAATGTTGTGCTTCACTAGTGAAAATGTAATATCACCGAACAATGGGAATGAGGCTTCTCCTGCTGAGAGGACTCGAGGGTTTGGCTATTGCACCTAAGTCTGCCCTGAGCATCCTTCTAATGGAATTACCTGCTGGCATTGATGGATGTTTACACAAAACAAGAAATGCTGGGTTATAAAGTCTGCCTAACTTTTGTGAATAATTTCAAGCTGTTTTCTCCAGAGTGCATATCAATTTACATTTCTACCTGAGCATAATAAGAACTCGGGTTGCATAGGATCCTTGCCTGTGTCTATGATAAGTGATGCAATGAAACATGGTATTCTATTTAAAAATGCCAGATAAGAATTTTTAAAAAACAAAAACCTAGAAGTATCTTAATTGCTATGTAATTTAATAGCACAGGATAAGCTTGGAAACATAGTACTTAAATCTTTGTAAAAAGATTTAAATAAATTAAATTGATAGATTGAATTATTTAAATCAAGTATTAAGTTAGTTAAATAAATTAAATAAATAGAATGTAATAAATCTTTGAACACAGTTTCCAGGAGTTTGGGCATTGTTATATTATAATTAGCCATCATTCAATTATTTTATTAGAAACTGATTACCATTGAGAATAATAGGAATTTACAAGCCAAATTTTATCAGTACAATCAATTTTGTATCATTGTCAATGAAAATAAATTTTTTAAAAAATTTTTTTTGAAGATTTTATTTATTTATTATGTATACAGTATTCTCAGTATTCTGTCTGAAGGTATGCCTGCAGGCCAGAAGAGGGCACCAGATCTCATTGCAGATGGTTGTGAGCCACCATGTGGTTGCTGGGAATTGAACTCAGGACCTTTGGAAGAGCAGGCAGTGCTCTTAACCACTGAGCCATCTCTCCAGCCCCTGTAAATTTTAAATCATTTTTATTAGGGCTTCTTTGTAATGTGTGCTATCACCACTACACCATTGACAAGCATGAGGAATAGAGAATTTATGTTGGTCACAATCACCAGTTCATAAAGGATAGTTTAGATTAAAGTCTAATCTATTTGTTTCTCATTCTGGGAGTTTCTAAAGAAAAAAAAAGAAAAAGAAAAAATGAAAATGATAAAAAATAAACAAATAAATAACCCTCCATGTCAATTAGAAGTCTTTGTCATGTTAAACTTATTTCTAGATGAAAGCAGATCTAGCAAGTTTCACTCAACTAATCTTACGTATTGAAGCTACAAACATGTCCTAAGTTCAAGAATGCTTGCAATATTTTACATACACTTGTGCCTATGCCATAATATACCATACCAGTGAATACTAGGTCTGCTTTATGTGCAAAGGAACCAGTTTGGACTGATATATTGATGTTTTTTTGGGGTATAGCTAACTGTCATAAAACTGATATTCTTGATAAATCAGAACAAAAACCCAAACACTAAAAATTCATCACCCTAGATAACATGAAAAAGTTACCTTCTGGTCCTATTATGGTCAAATATCTGAGTAGAACACCACAAATTTAAAGTTTCAGAGAGACACAGACAAAATGTACAACTAAAAAACAACAGATACCTTATTGCCTATGGAAAAAAATCCACAGCCAGCAGTAAGCAGCTAAATTAGCACAGTTTCTGATGTGATTTTGCAGCACCCGCCCTGAGAGCTGGAAGGTGTTTTGCAAAAGCAGTGGTTCTCAACCTGGGGGTTGTGACCCCTTTGGGGCTTAAATGATCCTTTCACAGGGGTCACCTAAGACCATCAGAAAACACAGATATTTATATCACGATTCATAACAATAACAAAATCACAGTTATGAAGTAGCAAAAAAAAATTATGGTTGAGGGTCACGACAACATAGGGAACTATATAAAAGGGTCCCAGCATTGGGAAGGTTGAGAATCACTGCTCAAAACATCTACCAGATGTCTCTTCTTAGAACTTTGCATGAAGATTTTTATTCTTATAAATTTTTCTATGCAAACATGATTTTGTTGGAATCAATGACCATTAGAGATCAAGGTCAATTTAATTTATGGAGACACTAAGTACTGTTTATCATGTTAGCACATACACTAATTACGTGTGATAGCAGACTTATACATGCATATCAGAGGGGTCCTGGCTCAGACTCTTGCATAGTTTATCAGATTTGTTAGTTACAAAAGTCAAATTGAGTCTCTGAGTCCATTCTAGAACTTTCTACTTCAGTACAGCTTTCCTGAGGATTTCAGTTGTACTCTGCTGCCCGTACCCTGCCTGCTGAGACAGCAAGCAAGCCTCTGGGCAGCTCAGTCTTTGCCTCAGCTCAGTGAAAACACAAAAGTAAACATTTTATAAAAGGAAAACACTGTAGAGAATTTGTTTTCTTATCAGATATTATGATAGTTCCCATTCTAGAGGTCTGACCTGCAAGTCCCAGCAGAGGGAAAGGACTTTCCTTAGAGAAGCTTGTAGGGAGGTTTGGGTAGCCTCGAAGAGAATGATGTGAAACTATTTTCACATCCTCTTAGCAGGAGCAACTGCTAAACAAATACATGGGAGACCATTGTTTGGACAAAGGCTGCAGCAGATCAGGCTGTACCAACATGGATGGACTCACTCGTGCCAACTGACATAGAATCAAACTGAATGTTAGCACAGGCCACTTTTCTAGAGAAGAGGGGATTCCCAGGCACCAATAAGGGGAGGCATGCCTCTGAGCCAACATTCTAAGGAAGCCCTCTCCATTTTAATCCTGTACAGGATGCTTTTGCAATGACCCATATGCTTTCTGTTGGTTTCTGCCTCCTTTTGCTCTTTCCTGCCTTTTATATTTTGCTTTATGCCAATTCCCTCTGTTGAGCTCATTGATCCATTCATTCTGTTTTGTAGAATACAGGATAAGATGCTGCCTAATTCTAGAATTGAAAATAAAATGCGATTAAATATTTTAATTAAATTGGTTGTGATTTTGTTTTTCTCAGACTAGATCTCTGTGAAATGTGTGAGACGAGGGAATAACGTTTCTGAGCATCTTTGAGATGAGGAAGTTGGGCAGAGGCAACTCTGTATTCCTCGGGGATGTCTTACCATCCCAAGACGAAGCAGCACTGCCAGTTCCTCTATGGTCCTTATGCGTTGGTAGGCAAGACCTCTGCTTGTCTACCACAGAAGAGCTATTGCAGCATAGCTGAATCATCACGAGATGAAAACAACAGAACCTCTATTACACAACAAAGTAAAACTTTCTCAGTACTTCCAATAATGTCCTCAGTCACCACTTCCTCAATGCTATAAATGTTCCCATAAAGCAATTAGAGCAATTAAGAAAACAACTGTCACAACTAGATTGTTAGAATCTGTGCCTATGTCCCCTATGGAATGAAAGTAATTACAGACTCAATTCTTTCTTTTCAGTGGGAATAGAGGAGACCTTTTATAAATGCTAGACAATTATGTGTCTCATTTAGACTCTTAGAAAGAGCCCCTGTCATCATTTTGAGACTTTATGCAAAATGGTCCTCTATGATTTGCCTTTCTGGAATTCAAGCTCCCTGAGGACAGACATGATATTTCATAAAACTTTATCAAATAAACACAAGTAGCTAATTAAAAGTAGTTTGCTTAATGTATCTTGTGATTGGATAAATGCACAAACAAACGCAGACATTAACAAGGCATAATTCTAAAGACTTCAGAATGAGCTTGCTATCAATGGGGAGAGATGAGAAAGAAAGCCTTTCTTATATGAAAGTCCTTGAATAAATTTGAAGCATTTACTCCTGGAAGTGAAACTTTAATTAATGTTTTATTTCCTTTGAAAGTAATATTTAATAAGAGATCAAAATCTGATTAATATGGCAAAGGGGGTACAAAACTTATATCTTAAAGTGTCATTTTTATTCTACAGGAAAGTTGTCTCACTGGATGGAAGACAGCTTTTAATTACGTATAGTTTAGTCTGTCTATTCATATTTACATTCCTATGCAAGAGTTGCTTGTGTTTTTGTAAGTCATGGCAAGAGGGGATACTTTTTTTTCCCTCTTTGCCCAAATGTAGAGGCAACAAATACAGCTTTAATTAGGTGATTCGGTGGAACATCTTAACAGTAACATATTATGGAGTGTTAAAAAGTATTAAGACAATGACAAAAATGATGGTTACTTAAAAAACATGTTCCTTAGTGAAATATTCCAATTTGATCACATGATTCCAATCATATGCCATTCTGGAAAAATGCAAAATTGTGGGTACAATAGAAGATCGATGATTTTTTTCAAGAGGGGATGCTTGACAAGTAGACTTCTTCCCATTTCTGTATCTCTGAATATCTAGTAAGTCATGGTCTATGCCTAGCATCTCAAAACCTAGTTGATGAGAAAGTATTTCCTTATCTTGGCTGTGAATATCTTTCAAACACAGGGTGAGTAACCTGGTCTTTCCTCAGTGTTTTTTTTTTCACTATGTTTTCAAGAAACAAACAGGTGCAGACTTTGGAATCTCACAAGCACCTGGCCATCTGTCCTGTCTATGCTTAGCCACATCGTATTTTACGGCTCACTGGCCCTTGAGTATGGCTGGGTGGACTTTTGGAGAAATATTTTCATGTGAGTACATAATTGTATATGTGTATGTTCAGGTTCATGTGTGTTTGAATGCACATGTATAAACATGGATTTAGCGGCCAGAGAACAATCTTAGCTGTAGTTTTTGAGACCGCATCCACCTCGATTTTTTGAGACCTAGTGGCTTGGAACTTGGTCAAGTCTGGCTGGCCAGCAAACCCTGAACTATTGCCTGTCTCTCTTCCCTAGTGCTGGGCACCTAAACTTAGATCTTCATGCAAAGCAAGTTTCCTTACTGACCGGTATTGTATCACATGTTCTACATATGGCCCATAAAGCACAACCTACCTCGTTTTTTCCACAGAACTCTGAAAAGGAAGGCCACTCCCATTGCCAGCAACTCTGTCTATTTTCATCTTGAAACTGCATAGGTTTATGCCAGGATTATGTGGTTCAGTTGGGCTTTGTATCTCTCAGATTCCAAAAATCATGGCCAAGGCATTTGATTTTTCTTTCAGTCCGTCCTCTGCCTTCTCACTCTGGTGATATGGACTGCTGGGGAGGCATATGCCAACAGCTGGGCAAATCAGTCTTCCCTATTGGCCTCTCAGACTCCTCCAAGAATGGTTGGGTTTCTCTGGCATCATCTGAAGAAGGAAATGATA
Organism: Microtus ochrogaster; assembly: GCF_000317375.1. NCBI lineage: Eukaryota > Metazoa > Chordata > Mammalia > Rodentia > Cricetidae > Microtus > Microtus ochrogaster. The sequence continues at coordinate 553,982 of NC_022036.1, forward strand.
CCTACACAGCTGCCCTGGCTATCTCTGAAAACCTATTTCACAGCCTGAAGAAACCTAGTTTATTAATTCTTCTTTGGCTATAAATTTTTTTTTAAACCTAGGCTTTAGCTAGTTTAGTTTTTAACTATCAAATTTTACCTAGCTTGATACAGGTGTGAATTGGTCCATTGCTGTTTTTGTTGGGTCAGGTAAAAGGGGTGGGAATTGGGGACAGATGTGACTTCCACCTTTCAAATGCCAACACTTCAGCAAGCATCCTCAGAACTCCCTGTCACAGAATAGCTAAAATTGAACCAGAGCTGAGCCTGGTAGTGCATGCCTATAATCTCAGCTTCTCTCCTGAGGCAGGAGGATCACTACAAGTTTGAGTCTACTCTGATCTACATAGTAAATTCCAAGCCAGGCAGGGCTACCAAATATGAGTTGTCTCAAAAAGCAAAACAAACAAAATAAAAACCACCAACAAATAAACAAGTAAACCATCAAAGGAGGAGAGCAAGTTGGGGCTTGTAACTGGTAGGTTATAGAAGCGTTAAGATGACGGGTTTCCTCTGGCACAAAGCTACAGGTTGAAGTAATAACAGTCAATATAATTAGCTGTTCTTTTGTGGCCTGAACCCAACAGCAACTAATTGGTAAACTCATGGTAATAATAAACATAGTTACCCATCTCCTGCTTCAAACACCTTTCCTGATATTTCATGTGGGCTTCACAGAACAAACTTTGGTTGCCCTACGGTTTAAGTTCATAGTTTGTAGAGAGACCCCGCCTTTTGGGGCGGGACAGCCTTGGGCG
>NC_022036.1:562102-567731 GCF_000317375.1 Microtus ochrogaster
GTGCTTTTATATTAAAATTGTCTTCTTGTACCCACTGGCCTGGATTAATTAAATTCGCCTTCAATAGTTACAGGGTACAATGATTTATCCAACTTTGTCTTTACTTCATTTTTTGAATAGCTTCTAGGGGAGAAGTCCTTAATGATTAGCTTCTTGATCTAAGTGCCAAGGACTGAGGTGATTTTCCAGTTCTTTAGTAACTTGTACATACATCTCCCCGATTGTGAAGGTAATGAACAAATCTCCCCACCGTAGTGTTTGTTTAGATAGCTTTGTTTGTTCAAAGAGCATGTTCTAACACATTGGTCCTACAAGGAAGGTTATATGTTGTGAGTTTTTATTTTATGGATTTCCCCATCCTAACAGGTGATAGAAGAATTCTACTTTTAACTGAGAAGCATTCTCTTCTCTCCCTGTAACCTCATTTAAAGCCCCTTTTATATAACACAATCCATATCAACATCACTCACTTGATTGCCCCTATCTTTCCTATCAAACTTCACACTTTACACTTTGTCATTCCCTGTACATCCTAACAGGCCACTTTGCTCCTGAAGTGAACACAAAAGACTTGCTTGAAGGTAGGACCAGTTTCTTTAAGTGGGCTTTGAACTCTGATGCACTTGAAATGTTTAATATTTGTTTTTATGTTATCAATAAGTTGCTGAGGGATGGAAACATCTTAAAGAGGCACAACCCCTTGGCTACAATAATGAAAAACATTTTGCTTTAGGATGAGATGGCCCAAATAAAACTAAACCTTCAAATCTCCTTTAGGAGCTGGCACTGAGAATCCAAGGCAGAGAGGAAATAGCCTTAAGATTGCTATCAGTCTCCAGCTGGAAGGGAGAAGAATGAATCAAGGAGACTGAAAATAAATGATCTGAAATTTGGGGTGAATCCAAAAGAATTATGGCTAATGTGAAAGAAGAAATTCAAAAGCTTCTGTGAGGAAAATTTATCAATCATTTTAAATATAAAATGCCTGGCATCAAATAATCAGAGTACATGTCAGGCCGGGAAGCCATTGGTGAATGTGCTGCAGAGAACTTTGTTGAGGAGATGAGAAAACAGTTCAGTGGCTTGTAATTAAATAGGACTTGAGAAAGTGGAGACAATCCCTACATTCTTGTTTTAGAGTTGGAATGAGATGTGCAAAAAGCAACTGGGTAGAACCCAGAGGAACTTTGGTACTCAGCATTTTGTAGACTGAGAGTTGAGGTATTTTATCCTATAACATCCACGATCAGTTTGCCAATATTATTTTCTAGCCTTGGAAGTGAAAAGTCATGGGGATTCTTGTTGTGGATGTAGACAGCACACATCTTTGTTTACATAATGACTTCAAAAAGGCATTCGTATTGGAAAGGGGTTGCTACAGCTGGGAGTATGTGATGCTCCAGCATCTTCTTGTTTGGGATACAAAGAACACATGGACTCTTTCTTCAATCATAGATAGTCAAGCACATGGCTTTTCTGAAATGTGACATCAACATATTTTGGGAAGAGAATTTTGGTCCCTCGTGTGTCACAGGAGAAAATGAGAAAATGATTAAAATAAGCTCCTAGAGGAAGATCTCATCATGGGTTCTCAGTGGTGTAACTAGCTACATACAGCTGGAGCTTGGGTTCGGAGAGAAACAGAAATTCAGTAACCCACTCAGAGATATTCTACAACTTCAATTCATTAGATTTAAACAAAATCACAGTCATCTGTTTCAGAAAATTTACTTTGAAATTTTGACAGTAAATCATTGATGATGCTGTCTAACTTATTAGACAATATATAAATCTCCTGTTCAGAGGAGAGGGGATGAAAATGCATCATTATCAAGAGACAACTTGTAAATACCATCAAAGAAAGGAGTGAGGGGCCTGAACTGGCTGGGCCATACTAATATCTCAGGGATGCAACAATCCCTCATTTAGGTTTATAGAGTGGTCGAAGCAAAAGTGAACTTTTCCCCACCATGATCCCCAAGAATGCAGGAGGAAAAATTGCCACATAGCACATGAATTCTGTAGTGTATTCAGTTTGTCCTCAGTTGGTAGAACTGTTTGGGCAGAATGACAAGGCATGGATTTGTTGGAGGAGGCATGTTAAAGATTATGTCATTTCCAGTTGGCTCTCTGTGCTTTATGCTTGAGGATTAGATGTGAGCTTGCAATAATTGCTTCAGTGCAATACTTGCCTGCCTCCTGCCATGTCCCTGCCATGGTGGTCATGAACTCAGCCTCTAAAACTGTAAAATAACCCCCAGTAAACTGATTTATAAGTCACCTTAGTCATGGTGTATTTTCACAATAATAGAAAAGTAACTAAGATATGATGCCAACAAGCCTGGGAAGGATTTAGTTATTTTATTTCCTTGGGATCTACACTATTTTGCTGAACAATTCTAAATCTTTTTCAAGATTTTTGCAGTAGCCCACTCTGGATGCTTCAATAAGAGACCACAGACTTTGTACCTTTAACACCATTCTCTTTTCTTTATGGATATGAAGGGTAGAAGCTTCATCTCAAGATGAAATTAGTGTTTGTTTCTATAACAAGTCTTTCTTTGCCCCACCAGCCAGCTCCCAAATAATGACACAGAGAGACTTCTTATTAATTATGAAAGCTTGGCCTTAGCTTAGGCTTTTCTCTAACTAGCTCTTATAACTTAAATTAACCCATGTCTATTAATCTACATGCTGTTGTGTGACTTGTAGCTTTTACCTCTCTTCCCGCATGTCCTGCTTCCTCTGTGTCCAGCTGGCAACTCTCCTTTTCTTCTTCCCAAAGTTCTTTATGTCTGGAATCCCACCTATTTCTCCTTTCCAGATATTGGTTGTTTAGCTTTTTTTTTTATGGTTTTGAGACAGGGTTTCTCTGTGTAGCTTTGGTGCCTGTCCTAGAACTAGCTCTGTAGAGCAATCTGGCCTCAAACTCACAGAGATCTGCCTGATTCTGCCTCCCTAGTGCTGGGATTAAAGGCATGCACCACCACTGCCCAGTGCCTGTTTAGCTTTTTATTAAACCAATCACAGTGACACAACTTTACAAAGTGTAATTAAACATCTTGCAACAGGTTTCTGATAAAGCCTCTTCTTGGCTTGCATTTTTACTGTGTCCTCACATGACCTTTTCTTTGTGCTCATGTGCAGAAAGGGGGGGGGGAGGAAAGGAAGGAGATTGAGGCAGAGAGAGAAAGAGAGACCTCTTTCGTGTGTCTTCTTGTAATGGCATCAATCCTATTGTATCAAGGGCCCATTCTTATATACATTCACTTTCTTAGTTACTGCCCTACAAGCCCTATATCCATAAATAGTCACATTAGGGCTCAAGTCTCTAGTAGACAAACTTTATATGGCCATAATCTAGTTCATAAAATTATGAATAATTTTAAAATTTGGAGTTTCTGGCATTACTAAGTTTTGAAAGTAGTAGTATACTTTCTATGGGGAAAAAGATGTTTAATGTTCCAGTGTGGATGCTATGTATACTTCATATTTAAGACTTGGAGGCCTAAAACTATATTATAATGACTATGAGAAACCCTGCTTTGAATACAAATATATCTACCTTTGTCTAATCCAGCATTCTAGAAAAGAAACTTTTTCTATCATACATATTAATATGTTGATAAATGATGTTCAGCATTATGCATTATGAAGCATAGGCTTTTAGCATCCTGTGGCTTCTTAAATATATTTTTTGTGGGAAATGCTTCCCAAATCTTCAGACTGAATAAATGAGATTAGGAGGCAATTTGGAAGAGAAAATTGGCAAGGCCCTCAACATCTTAATTATGAAGGCTGTATCTAACACTATATGCTCACTCCCACTAACCATCAATAGTGGGGTGATTAATTTTGATATCCAACGCCATCTTGATTGTATTGAAAAATGCCTACTAACTTAGTAAAATGCACCTCTTATTATGTCCCTATGGATGTTCCCAGAGATAATTAGGTCACAGATGCTCTGACTTAGTAAATGAACTAATACACTAATGGATTGATAATATGATGGCATCATTGGGGAATGATGAAAAGCATATGGTGGGGACTTTGAGGGAAGTCACTTGAGATCACGTCCCTGGAGGCCATATCTTACTTTGAGGGAAGTCACTTGAGATCATGTCCCTGGAGGCCATATCTTACTTTGACCTCCTGCATGCCTATTTTCCTTCTGTGTTTCCAGGATGGCCAAGAAGTAAGCATCTTTCCTCTGTCTCTTGTTCCTGCCAACATGCTGACTTTGAATCTTCTGAAGTTGAGCCAAAATGAATCATCCCTTCTTACATTGTTTCAGTCAGGCATTTTTGTCACACTGGCAAGAAAAGTAACTAACACAGATAGTATATGTCTTAAGCAAGAAGGACGTCTTGACCCATGGGATTCATTAATACAACCAATTAAATTAATTTTTCTTTCCTTAAAAATGGGAGAAGCCTCTCATCTCAGATGTTCATCAACAAAAGAACAGCAAAGAAATTATGATCACAGATCACATCATAATAACAGTAAATAGGCATGAAATAAAAGGGAATATGGTACAATCTTGAATGTCAGCTTGATGAGATTTAGAACCACCATGAAAACAGACATCTTGGTATGTTTGTGGGGGAGGGTTTAGATGAGGTTAACTGAGGCAGGACTATCTCCCCTAGATAAGGGCAGCACCATCCTATGCTCTGAGTTTTTGGACTTAATACAAAGGAAGCAATTAACCTGAGCAACACCCTTCATCCTCCTGCTTCCTGACTGTAGATGCAATGGGGCGAGATGCCTCATGTCCCTGTAGCCATGCCTTTCCCCAATGATGGGCTGTACCATCAAAATATAAGCCAAAATAGACCCACCATTAATTTCCATTTTCAGGATTATTCTTATGGCAACCATTAAAGTAACTCAAATGTAAGGATAAACTCCAAATTATAACATTGAGGAAAACTATCGAACACAATGGCTTATTCCAGGTGATTCCACTTACCTGACTGTCAAAACCAGATACAAATAACTCATTATTTTAGAAGTCAGAACTGTAGTTTTCTTTGAAGGGTTGATTTTCTGGGATCAAATAAGAACTGTAGTCCATAGCTTGATCTGGGTGATTTTTATAGGTGGACTAATATATAAAATGATTGAGCTACACTTCTATGATATTTACAGTTCAGAAGGAAAAGTTTGATGACTTTTCATCATTTTGGGAAAATTGTAATTATTAATTCTGGTCCCTTCTTTAAATAAGACCCCAAGTTCCTTCCCTGTATCTGGGCTTCCTGTCACCCAAGAGCTAATGCACTGCCATTCTTTCTTCTCGCTCACATTGCCGATTAGTTTTGGCTAACGTTGTTCATTGTTGTTTTTTTTTCCCAATCTGCATGTATTCCATTTTGGGGAAATTCTTCACTTATTTCACCTGTCAAAACATGTTTGGTGAAATGTAAACAACTTAGCTGACTGTAGTTATCATTTAGTTAATGTTATTAACACGTAGGTCAATGACTTCTTAAGTCATCCTGTAGTAATAAGAGCGGCGGGCTGCTTCCCGCCACTCGGCTAGCTTTGCCCGAGATAATTACTCGGACACTGTATTCATTTAATCACTGCTTGGCCCATTCTCTTCTAGGCTAACTCTCGC
>NC_022036.1:570926-619690 GCF_000317375.1 Microtus ochrogaster
GCTTACCGGGAAGATTCTAGCCTACGTCCATCCTGGGTCGGAGCTTCATCGCGTGTGCCTCAGAGAGCAGAGCTCTCGCCTCTGCCCGCGGGAGTGGAGCATCTTGTCTCTCTGAGAGGAGAGCTGTGGAGTCTGACCTCACTTCCTCTTCCGCCCAGCATTCTGCTCCGTTCACTCCTCCCCCTACGTTCTAACCTATCAGGGCAAGCAGCTTCTTTATTTAATTAACCAATGGCCTTCCTCCATCATCATCCCATCTCTCTTCCTCACAATAAGCATTTGTGTCGATATTTCATGATTGGAACACAATTCTACAATGTATATAAAGAAAGCTAATTTTGATCGAACCTATACTTCCTCCTAGGTGATGAGAGATGGCTGCTCTATGGATATGAGAATCGGAGAGAGATAAATATTCTATGTATATATTAAAGACCTGGGAAAGATGGTCTCTCCATGTATAGCAGTGAAGAGTTGGAGAGGAATGACCTTTCTATGTATAACAGTAAAGAATTAGAGATGGATGTGCAATAGTAAAGACTTGGAGGATGATGGCCTTTCTCTGTAACAGTAAAGAATTCACCACATAACAAAAGGGGCAACTTACCCAGTGCCTTACCCTTTTTAACAGCTGGGGTGCCACCTGAACAGCTTTAGCATCTCAACACACAGATTTTCTGAGTACCTGCTAATCTTCTAATGAAAAGCATACATCCTAACTGAATTTCTCCCAAAGTCGCATCTACAAACTGACTGGAAACTTACTCATGACATTCTTATGACTTTGGGACCGAATTTGCTGTTTATTTTTTCATTCAACAAGTATTTATTGGGTGTCCAGAAGTTACCAAAGCACTACCATTGGCTTCTTGGGGAAAACAAAGAGGGACAAACTTTTACTCCCATCTTCAAGGAGTTTATTAGGTTCTTTGTATCTTGTTTATTTTATCCTGATTAAATTAACACTTTATTTTGTCACCATAACATATCAAAAGCCTGTCTCCTTGTTACTTTTATGACTTTTCTGTTGACTTTCCTTATTCTTTCTTTATTTCTTACTATTGCAATTCTGCAGTTCTTTAAGAATAAAACTTACCCTCTTGGAATAATTTTAATATCCTACTTTTATCCCTTTAATAAAGTTCATATTCATTTAAATAGTTACAAGCGTTCTTAAGAGAATCATGCATTTTAATTACAATTAGATAATGAATATTCAATTAGTAGAATTCTGAAATAAAAATTATAATGCCAGTGATGGTAATGCACCATCTCCAGAATCTCTTATTATAGAATTACCAATGAGGGTAATCTACTGAGAATAACTAATTTGTTCAAGCTGGTTAAAGCAAGTGCATGTGGAAGTGAATGGTTTAATATTACCCAATAAAAATGTACTCTCTTATTTAATGTCTTTTACTGGGAGACCATACAACACACCACTAAAAATACCATTCCTGGATACAATGCCCTTTTGAGACTCTGGACAATAGTTAGACCTTAGAGTTGCCAGTGTTTAAAATGTAAATCAGCTGGACACAGAGCGCTTCCAGGTCTGTGTGTATCTTTTGATCTTTTTGTGTGTTGCCACCCTGAATATCTCCTGAATGACCATAACTAGATCATTCCAAATAAGTAGACACACAGAGAGAGCTACCTCTCTGACTTTTCTCAAAAATATCAATAGTCTGGCGTAGGGAGTAAGCTAGTTCAAAAGTAAACACAGGCATTTATGAGAGGACAGAAGAGGGTGAGAGAAATGGTCTTTTCACTGTCAATTCCAGGATAAAAATAGACATGCTAAGGAAGTCAGGAGACAAATGCTTAGAAAAAAGAAAATAAACCAATTGTGAGGCAAGTACAGATCCTGAGGGAACCAGGTAGATGAAGAAGAGTTTGTGTTTCAAAGAAGACAGAATTTCGTAGCATCAAGAGATACTTGGTTCACAATGTGTTTCACAGAAAGGAGATTTACTGGACTTCTACAGTCTATGTGTAATCATCTCTCTGCATTTAATTTACGATTTTGGTTAACCTCACCAACTATTTTTTTTCTCCTCAGTATTAAGAATTACTTGCATGTGGCTTCTATCGATCACCAATTTCCAGGAAAGAAGAGAAGTTATTTATTAACTTCAAAAACAAGAACAAAAAAAAAAAAACAAGAACTATGGAGGGCTGGGGAGATGCCTCTGTTGGTGAACTGCTTTGCCATGCAAGAATGAGGAACCAAGTAGGGATCTCCCAAAGCTGAATTCCCTGGCCAGCCAGGCTAGCTAGTCACTGAGCTCTGGGTTTGTTGAGTGCTCCTGCCTCGGGAGATACAATGGAGAACAACAGTGGAAGACATCAACATTGGCATCTGGGCTCCACATTCACAAACAAGTTTGCATGTGCTTGCATGAACACTGGCTCACACACATAAATACTCACATATGTATCATGTACCCATGCACACACCAACACAACAGCAAGAAAGATCATGAGGTCTCTGGATACGGCATCTTTGACACACAGAAAGACTCTCCAGTGTTACATGGGGATAACCTTTTGTACTGATGCCCACTACCCTTATACTTTGGATGTTGGGCTTGATATGGATATAGTCCACTAGCTGATGTTAATTAAACCCTGCCTGGGACTTTGACTGTTACACAAAGCTCATCTATCTTGTCCATCTGGAATAGGATTACATTTATTATACTAATTTCTATGTAAGATTTATATATGTGCTTTAATTATATATAGTAAAGCCTGCAGTGAGTTTGTGCATGTGATGTCTGCCATGTTCAGAAGACATCTTTCTGTGGCACATCTCCCCATTGTTAGCTCTTACATTCTTTTTGCCTCCTGTCACAATCTCCTCTGAGCCTTGGACTGCTCAAAATTGGACCCATAAGCATTTCATCACAGACAGGGAAGAGTCCCAGGAGGTCCCAACTCTCCCAGAGAGACTGTTGGCAATTGACAGTAGTTAGTGAGATGTCATTTACTCCAGTGGTTAACTAAAGATAACTTATTATTGCTCCAGTAAATAACCTTCCGTTGATGCTAAGACAGATAACTGTATATTAAACTCAGTGGGCCACACATGAAAAGAAGACATAAATGTGTGAGTGGGTGTTGGGGGGTTTACTTGTTCAAAAGAGTGGCTCCAATGAGAAAAAGAGGGAGATGGAGGAGGGGGTTGGGGAAAAAATGACTAAAATTCATTATACAAATATATGAAGCTGTCCAATAATAAAAATAGAAATGTAGTTAAACAAATAACAACAATACTTATTTGGGCTAGTCTCACCTTGTTGGAAAATAATCTCACCTTTCATTGGGTTTCTGCGCATTTATCTGATTCAGAAAGCCCACTTAGAGAGAGAGCCCTGACTTGCTCTTCTCATTCATCAGTTTTTATTTTGACTTAGGCATTCTACCATGTAACTCATGTGCTTCTCCCAATCCTGGATAAAAACTAATTATTTTTTCCTGCTCACACTAGAATGCAATTTGTGGTATCTCAGCATATTCTGACTCAAAAGTCAAACCATAACCAAGCCATGACTCAAAGAATTCTGCTGTGGTGGGAGTAGTTTGGGTAGAGAGATGGCTTGTCAAGGCTATGCTGGCATGAATCAGTCAGCAGTCTTTGGGGTTCTGTTGAAGAGAGCTGAAAGTCTGAATCCGGTTCCTAGGGCAATGACTTAGGCTTATGGAAAAGGAGTAGTTTCAAACAGAATAAGATGTCAATCAAATGGTTTCAAGTTGCTACAGAAGTTGAGCAAGAAGAATACAAAAAAAAAAAAGAAAAGAAAGAAATATAAATTTAGGTAACTTTCTTTATTGAAATAATAGCTGGTATTTGAGCTATATATAGAGTAATGAACAATGGTATACTAAATGTCTGTCCTGGGATGGTATGAGAGATGTCCAAGCAGCAGCTGCATCAGGAAAGAGGGACACTGGCAGGTGTTACTGGACAACTGGGAAGCCTGTGTTTGTCTTTACAAGTTAGCCAATAGCTAGGAGCTCTGAAATAGACAAGTAGAACCTAGGAATAGCCAATGATTATAAGCTTGCTAATTCAATGGAAACAGCAGAAGATATTTATCACATTTTTATTAAGCCTACATGGAGTAGAGAAACACAACTTTCAAAGGTCAAAGGAGGGACGATAAAATATTTAAAGCCCCAATTTCTGCCTGAGTTGTTATAATCACAATTTAATTAAAGTTAGATCTTCCTTTATGGTTATTTTCCATGAGGTTTTCAGAACTGTGCCCTGCGCCATCTGTGACCTTGTAGAAATCCAGAATTACAGAGTTCACCCAAACTCAGTAGAGAAGTATCTGCATTTAACAATGAATTCACCAGCACTAGGGCACACAAGGCCCTACTGAGGAGCTACTAGCAGTTCATGGCTATTGGGAGAAGGAGAGTCATTTTTCTTTATGGATACAGTTCTAGGTAGGCTGCCCGTGTTCCAAGGGATGGCCCCACACATATGAACAACACTAATCAACTAGGAAAAAGGGGTATGAAGTTGGGAGGGGATGTGTTATAGGCATCTAGGGTGAGTTAGAAGTTGGAAGGGGATTTAAGGAATGGTCATGGGTCAGAAGCATCATTTACATCTGTGAAATAGTCAAAATATAAATTAAAGGCCATGGAACTATTTTTTCACACCTCTTTAAGCTCAACTTGTTTTTTTATTTTATATATACAGTTATACAACAAACTATTTAGGGAATTTAAGGCTTTAATTTCAGTACATCAACTCTACTGATAGCTTTAGAATTGCAACATGATTATTTTCTTAATTATCTAAAAGTGCACTCATTGCAAACTTGAGCCACACTGACCTACAAAAAACTTGCCTCTAACTATCTCCCAGTCTAGCTCAGTTCTGCTGGCTTTCCCAGGGTGCTATTCTTAATCTCATCATTGTTTTGCTGGGTTTTTAAATTTTTAGTAATGTGAGCCTATAATTACTCCCTTTAATTTTTCAGTTCACTTGACCTGTTTCCCAAACCCATTGGTTTTGCTGGTTGCAAGCTTTACTGATTTCCATCACGTTTTCTCTCTTTATTTTCCACCCTTATCGTCACTGTTCTTAACTAGCTGTTATTATTTCTTCATAAACAAGCAGCTAACCTTAGCTTCCTTCACTGTACTTGTGAGGAAAATCACAATTGTATTTACATCTAATTCCATATTGATACAGGCTTTTAGTTTTCCACTAATTTAGTAATTCTATTAAATGGTTCTGCACTTCCTTTCCTACATCTCCTTTTCATGGGTCTTACTGGTATATATTAAAGTATATAGAGTAATGGATTTCATTATGATACTTCCAAGCAGTGTAATAATATATTTTGATATATTTATCCCCTCTGCTCCCTTTAACTTTCCTCATCCTTAATACTCTCCCTTTGACATTCATATTTTTTTTCTCCTCCCTAAATTTCACATCTGAGAAGAAACACAGACTTTTGAAACTAGCTTATTTCACCTAACATAATGACCCTATTCCCTTCATTGTCTTGAAAACTACACAGCTACACTCTTACTTATGGCTGAACCATTGCGGCTCCACTATGTATAAATGCTATATTCTCTTTATCCATTTGAAACTGTGTATGAAGACAGGAGAACTATGAGACCATGAGAAGGGAAAGGAGCTCTCATACTATGGATGAGGTAGTCTGGTGGGAGCTTCCAGTCAGCAGAATATTATAAAAAAACTATAGCACAATTAACAATGGCAGTGAAGGCTGCCTTATAGACATAATATTTTTTTTTTAAACTAAGAATCAGCTAGTCTTAAGAACTGGCATATTCTGGGTAGACCAAGTAAGACCATTAATTCTGGTTAAAGATAACCTAACTTTCTGCACCCCTGTGATCTAGCGCTTTGCCTTACCATTGCAATACTGCCAGGTGCTCCTCAGAATCCACCTTGTGACTTCATTTTGACTTTTTAGTGGCCCTTGGAAGACTAAGTCTTCAAAGCCCACCCAAATCATAGGTGTGCTTATTGAAAAGACAGTGAGATGCTGCTTCCTCGGGGATGTTACACTCATGTACTCAGGTGCATCTCACTCCTTCCAGAGGGCTTCTCTTTCTCTTAATCAACATGCTTAAAATCCATATTAAAATGTCTTTAATAAACCCTCACTCTGCTTCAGACTGGTTCATCCCAATATTCCCTCTTCATTGAAGCCAAGGATCCAATTTTACCTCTATCCAAGATCAAGGGGACATTCTTAGGCTGCTGAACTATTTAGTTTGTAAATAGTGCCAAAATAAACACAGACATGAAGATGCATCTGTGTGTGCTGACTTTGTTTTTTTTAGGTATGGACCCAGGAGAAATGAAGTTGTATCATAGAGCACTTCTGCTTTTCATTCCTTGAGGAGCTACCATGCTGGTTTGCACAGTGGCTACAGAAATTTCTTTTCTTACTTGTTGTGTATAAGGGTTCCTGCATTATAATTGGCAACTGTTGCTCACTGTATCTTGATAACAGACATTCTGATGTGGATGAGATGGCACCTCAGTGTAGTTCTATATTTGCATTTCTCTGAGGGCTAAAGATATGGAACATTTTTTTATGTACTTCATTTGGAAAGTTCATGTTCTTTCATTGATTGGGTTATTGATATGTTAGCGCTTAAACATTCACTTCTTTATGCGTTCTATGTCTTAATCTCCCATTGCATGAGTAGCTGGTAAAGATTTTTTTCCCATTCTATAGATTGTGTCCATCACTTGTTCCTTTGGCATGGTAGAGAATTTTACATTTGATGCAATCACGTTTGTCAGTTCTTGCTTTGGAGTCTGCAGTGATTAGAAAGCTTTTCAGAAAGTCATTGTCTAAGTCTAGAATTTGAAGTGTTTTCTCCTACTGCACTACGTCTTCCATTAAGGTATGGGATCTATTTAGAATTGATTTTTATATAGCACAAGAAGGAGTCTTCTACATGTGGGCGTCTTGCTTTTCACTCTTCTGATGTGGACATCTAGCTTTTCACTCTTCCTTTTTCTTATAACTGGATCATTCTTCTCTCTCCTCAAACCCCTGTACCTTCTCTTCTGCCTGCCTCCACAGATAACATTATCTAGAAAGGCTGCTTTGGAAAGACAGTCTTGTATTCTTCCTCAGCAGCAGAACTAGGTCACAGAAAAGAGGAACTCAAGATACTGGGCACCTACTCTACACATGTGGATGACAAGCATCAACTGTTAGACTGCTGGGCAACACCACCACCTTCCTAGTCAGTTCATTTTCCACTGTTCTCTTTTTTACATCTGGCCAGCAGTCTCTTCCCAACACACTTCAATGTCAGCATGGGATTTGACTTCTTATCCCAGGAATAAAAGTAGTCAATCAAGGTGAAGGAAATCATCTTCCCACTTTTGTATTTATCTACATCTGAACCTATATCTGAATATGGAATTTTCTCAATATAGTGGATGTGAGGTACCTTCATGTGGGCCCACTTCCAATCATTTACCAAATTCCATTGCCTCTTGCTGGATCAAGTTCTTTGCTCTTGTGGCATACTCTGCTTCATTTTTGCCCACATGTTTTCTCCTGCTGTTGGATCATTACTCCCAGAATGACTTACCCTACCGAGTTCTTAAAAACAGCTGTATGCGTTTTCTCATATTTTTTTACTTTCTTACATTATTTCATTTCCCTGCTTTTCTTTGCAGGGATAAGAATCCCTTAGAAGAGCTACAGTTTTTCAATCAGTTATTTTTTTTCCTAAAGAAATACAAAATCAGAAGAGAGTGAAACACTTTCAATAAAGGAAAATTTTGCAATCTGGACCAAGAGTTTTGCTGCTGACAAGTGCAGGCATACAGAAGAGCTGGGAAGTCAAGAGGCAATACCGAGGAACAGATGGCCCTAATCAGAGTCCAAAGGAACAATCTGAAATTCACAGGTGTGCAGAGCCTATCTCATGACCTTCTTTGATCTGACTTGGAACCCTGAAAACTGTTCTTTAGAGTTAAGACACCAGGTCCACATATGTTCCGATATTGACCCTGAGATTTAAACTCTCCCAGTGTCTCAACAACGAGCTCAGATACTACAGTTCTTAAACATTTTACACAAAACAACTTTTTCTGTTTCCTGAAGGGAAAAACTACTGGTGAAATATTCTTCCATCTTTTGTTTGCTCAAATAGACCAATTTTTGTTCTAGTAGTAGAAATAAAACATTCTTATTTTTTATTTATGTGTTTTTAACTCTTTACTCTCTGAGGGCCCACCACCCAGCTCACAAATAAATACATGGAGACTAATTCTTACTTAGGAATGTCTGACCTTAGCTTGAATAATTTCTTTTTTTTAAATATTTATTTATTATTTATACAGTTAGCCAGAAGAGGGTACCAGACCTCATTACAGATGGTTGTGGGCCACCATGTAGTTGCTGGGAATTGAACTCAAGACCTTTGGAAGAGCGGGCAATGCTCTTAACCACTGAGCCATCTCTCCAGCCCCCGCTTGGATAATTTCTAACCACTTTTTCTTCTATTGTTAATTTTTTACTGTTTTTATTGAGCTATACATTTTTGTCTGCTCCCCCTTCCTTCCCTCTGCTCACAGTTCACTAAAGAGTTCTTGTTTGTCTCTCCTTTCTATATAGTTCCACACGTGTCTCTTTTAAGGTTCTCTGTTGTCTAGGTTCTCTGGGGTTGTGGACTGTAGGCTGGTTTTTCTCTGCTTTAAGTCTAAAAGTCACTTATGAGTGTGTAATACTATATTTATCTTTCTGGGACTGGGTTATCTTATTCAATATGGGTTTTTTTCTAGATTCATCCATTTGCCTGAAAATTTCAAGATGTCATTATATTTTTTTTAACCACTGAGTAGTACTCCATTGTATAAATGTATCACATTTTCTTGATTCATTCTTTGGTAAAGGGATATTTAGGTTGTTTCCCTTATTCTTTTCATATATCTTTCTAAATATTTTTTACTTATATGTTTTCCAGGTGGCTTATTCTTTATTCACTTATTTCTGAAACAATAATATAATGTTCTTCAATCATTAGAAAAATCAACATTTTTCTAAGATGTTTTAAGATATTGTCTCTTATATCATGTTCCTGTGAAGTTTGAGAGAATGGAAAAAAGAAAACAAACACTTTTTGAAGTCCAAAGACTCATAAACCTAGGAAGAGGTATTTGATGTAACTAGTATTAGGAACTTGAATATTGAATATCCCAACCTTAACATTAAACAAAATAATAGAGAGAGAGGGGGGGGGGGAGGAGGAGGAGGAGGGAGGGAGTGCGAGCAAATACCAAGGCTTGTCAAGTAAAAAGCTTTAAATCATTTTCATAGGTTTGTAAACTGGTAAAATTAAGGGAAAAAGTATTTGCAATTATCAACTAAGGTTGAAGATTCATATGGTCTTTGATCAGTGATTCAACTCTTAGATAAAAATAGGTCCATCAACAAATAGACCAGATAAAATATTATTTTGCAACATTATAACTGGAAACAATCTAAGTGCTATTGTTTCAAGGTTTTATCTCTAAAATTCATTTGTTAAGATTATGTTTTCTTAGAAGATGAGATTAGGAGGTAGGCCTTTGGGATGCTATTGGGGAGGGCTCACAAAAGGGATGAATACCCTTATAAGAGAACTAGCATCAACCCTTCACTCCTCTACCAGCGGAACACACAAGCAAAAGGTGGCATCTTCGAAGAGGAAGCTTGGCAGACATTAAATCTACTGAGACCATGATCTTGAACTTCCAGCTTCCAGAACCACGGGAGATATCTATTTTGTTTAAAAGCTACCCTGTGCTTTATGTTCATAGACTGAAGATGCTACCACAGAAGGTGTTTGTCAACAGTTTAAATGGTGGCAGATTCATACTACAAAAACAGTAAACATTGTAAAAGCTTCTACATACAACATAGATGAATCTCACAATCAGCTCAGTTATAAAACTGAAGAAAAGTAATCCAAACACTGTTATTTTTTATGTTAAGTATAAGAATTTGTAGTTTAATTCATGGTATTATAACTCAGAACGATGGACACTTAACCAGGAAAGTATCTCCCACTCAGTGGTGCCTCACCCCTTTGATTTATGTTGTATTTTCATGAGCAGTGTCTTTTGGGAGAAGTCACTATACTAGTAAGATCATATATATATATATATATATATATATATATATATATATATATATATATATATATATTTAAATTTATTGCTTTATGAAAATAGGTATTCTGCCTGCATGTATGGTGTGGGAGGTCCTTTTTTCTATGTGTTGATTTTATTGGCTAATGAATAAAAAAACTTGCTTGGCCTATGGCAAGGTAGAACTTAGGCAGGGAAAGCTAGGCTGAATGCTGGGAGAAAGAAGGCGGAATCAGAGAAAAGCCATGTAGCCCTGCTGGAGACACACGCTAGACAGAACTTTACCTGGTAATCCAGAGCCACACAGATTAATGGAGATGGGTTAAAATAATATGTAAGAGATAGCTCATAAGAAGCTATAGCTAACAGGCCAAACAGTGAATTAATTAATACAGTTTCTTTATGGTTATTTCAGGTCTGAACTGCCGAGCGGCGTAACATCAATCGGCCTTCCTACAACACATGTATGTCTGTATTCCAAGTGCATGCCTGGTGCCCTTGGAGGCCAGAAAAGGGCACTTCAGATTGGAGTTACAGGTAGTTGTAAGTCAACATGTGGGTGGTGGGAATTGATGTTGGGTCCTCTGAGAGCAACCAGTGTTATTAAGTGTTGAGCCATACCTCCAGTCCCTGATCTCACATATTATGGTCAAAATAAACAAACAAACAAACAAACAAACAAAAACCACCCTGCAAAATAAATTAGTAAAAGCCATTGAGTACATAGAGATTAAAGGTGATAAAAGGATTTTACTTATTTAAGTGTATATGACTTGTGGATTTTGATCCAAGAGTTTGCTAATTTTTGATAACTATAAAATATTAAACAGTAAAATAAATATCTATAAGAGTCCTGTGGTACATGAGTTGGAAAGGGAAGCTTGAATGTGTTTCAGGGTAGGGAAGTGAGTTGTCTAGCATCAATGGCAGGGTAGCACAGCTAAGCTTCTCTTAGACTAACTGCAAGATTTTATCAGTGAATCTGCTTACCAACTGTGTCAAGGTTTAGCTGTAATAATAGGAGAGATAAGACTTTTAGTCTGGATGTTTCCAGCATTTTTATTCTGTTTTGCATCCTATTTAAATGCTACTTAGAAGAAAACACATCTCATGTACTGTGTTTATTTTATTGAAGGCTATTTTTCCCCCGCTGCCAAACAAATAATACCCTTGAGATATTTTCCATGAGTCCTTTGGAAAACATTATTATAAATATACACATAAATATTCTCTCATGTATTCTGTGCTTCTTAAAACATGAGAAGTAACCAAATTCTATGTCATAAAATTCAAATTTAATAACGCATATTTATTGAACTTACTTGAATAGTTATTGTTTTTATGATGGCTGAAAGAGCTGGTATATATGAGCAAAGCAAGGAGCTATGCGAGCTAAGTGGGCTACAAATTCTGAATTGTTTTCAAGATTTGCAATGTGCAAACTATGATTTTCATTTTACTGTGTAATATTTTCTTGGAGAAGAATATCTCACTCTAAATGGGTCCTCTGTTAAATTGTGCTTTAATTACAACCCATAAATCTTAGATTTGAGTATATACCCTGATCCAGAGACATTCCCTTTCTGTGTCTACATGTGTCCTGCTGTTGCCCTTCAACCTGTATCTCAAGATACATGCACTGTGCATTGTTCTTTGCTCTTGTGGTGGTTCTGTTTGTGTTCCTGAGGTATTTTGCTCTACAACCAGAGGATCCTGTCTCTGTGATTGACACTGAGAGGTTCAGACCAGTAAGTAACTCTCTCACCTCTGATTCTGTACCTTTGCATGATTTTCTCAACTATGTAAAAATGTACTAGAACACAAGTCCTGTAAACAAGGTACGGGGCAACCACAGTCCACTATCTAACTCCTCCTCCCTCCTCCCCTTCCTCCCTTCCTCCCTTCCTCCCTTCCTCCCTTCCTCCCTCCCTCCCTTCCTCCCTCCCTCCCATCCTCTCCCCTCTCTTCTTCCCAGTGCTAGCTTTTGAACAAAGGGGCTTGCAGATGCTAAGCAAGCACTCTGCCACTGAATTATAACCCCCACGCTGAGAACCTCAGTCCCTCTACTCAGCCAGATATGAATGAGGCTTACAGAAACGCAATAGTGCTACATCTCACTAATCCCTTTTCTTTTTTTGAAATAATACAGTTTTTAAAATTATTCATTTTTTATTGTTTTTAATTGAGATATATTTTTTTATCTATTCTCCATCCTTCCTCCCCCTTCTCCTTCTACCCTCTCCCATGAACCTCATGTTCCCAATTTATTTGGGAGATCTTTTCTTTTTCTACTTCCCATGTAGATTAGATCCATTTATGTCTCTTTTTTGTCTAGATTCTCTGGGATTGTGAATTGTAGGCTGGTTTTTCTTTGCTTTATATCTAAAAGCCACTTATGAGTGAGTACATATTATATTGTCTTTCTGGGCCTGGGTTATCTTACTCAATATGATGTTTTATAGATCCATCTTTTACTGACAAATTTCATGATGTCATTATTTATTTCTGCCGTGTAGTATTCCATTGTGTAAATGTAGCACATTTTGTTTATCCATTCTTAAGGTCGAGGGACATTTAGGTTGTTTCCAGGTTCTGGCTATGACAAACAATGCTGCTATGAGCATAGTTGAGCACATGTCCTTGTGGCATGATTGAACATCCTTTGGATAAATACCCAAAAGTGGTATTGCTGGGTCTTGAGATAGATTGTTTCCTAATTTTCTGAGAAAGCGCCATACTGATTTCCAAAATGGCTGTACCAGTTTATACTCCCACCAGCAATGGAGGAATGCTCCCTTTACCCCATATCTTTTTCCAGCATAAGCTGTAATCAGTGTTTTTGATCTTGGACATCCTTGCAGAAATAATACAGCTTTTAAAGCATGTCAGCAAGCTGCTTTAAATCAGATGAATAAACATTTTGAATTTTGTGCAAACTTTAAGTACATTAAATGTTGACATAAATCTTTCTAAAAGTTTTTGTGATCTTATATTGATATGGTTAGATGAGATACTTAGATTTAAATTTTTCTGATAAATGATATAAACAAATGTTAGGGTTAAAACAGTGGGGTTAAGAGAATACTGAATAATAAGTGGACTTGGAAATGAATATGAGATAGCTTAGGTGACCAGGTGACAACAAAGCTGGTCTCAGTAGGCTCCATCCAACTCTAATAAAGCCACATCCCCAGTGGCATATCCAAGACATCATTGCCCTTTGCCCTAGTAAGCTTCTTAGCTTACAAGTAATTCTACCTTTATACACATTTTTTATCTAATTATAACAGATGAAATGTAGGTAAGGATCATTTCTACTGAAGTCTCCACCTATTTCAGGAAGCAGACTATTCCCTGCCCCAGGGTGGGAAGAATGGTAGACCAGGACTCAAAAGTCCATATGCTAGAGGTATTCCTAGGCTATTGCCACAAGCTGAGCTTCTCCACTTTGCTTTTGCTTTCTTGCCTGTTAAAACTAAACCTGATGACTTCTTTGTTCTACTTATGCTCCAGTGTGAATTCTCCTCTGAGATCAGTGGTTCTCGACCTTGCTAACACTGTGACCCTTTAATAATCTCATCATGTTGTGGTGACCCCCAACCATAAAATTTCATTGCTACTTCAAAACTGAAATTTTGCCTGGTTTACAAGACCAAGTTCCAGGACAGGCTCCAAAGCTAGAGAAACCTGTCTCAACCCCCCCCCAAAAAAACCCTGTAATTTTTCTAATGTTATAAATTATAATGTAATAACTGATAACACAGGATACCTGGCATAGGACTCCCCAGAGGGGTCATGACCTACAGGTTGAGAACTGCTGGTTTAGAGTATAATTGCTGAATCTCTTGCCAAGGTTACAATATTAAAAGGAAATTGCAAGGAGGCTTGTTTCTTTATCCTGTCTTATCCATACCCCATCAAGGTAAAAGGAATTAATCCTTATTCATACAAGAATGCAAAATGGCATTTTTGCTTCCCTAACATTTCAGATCTTGAGAGGCCATTCTGCTACTTATGAATGGTGAGAAATCCTGTGTCAGTGTTACTTACATAGCTGCTGCGCTGATGGATGCCTTTAGGAAAGCAGTGGGGAAGAATCATTTTGTAGGAATTCTAGGGACAAGGTGGGTTAAATGAATATAGATATTGTAGAGATCTCTGTATAGTGGAATAACTGTAGAAATCCATGTTCTACAAATATTCAGGGTTGCTTATACCTCACTGGTTGGGATGGGCACATTTTTTCCTGACATTGTATGCATCAGTGCACTAATAAGAATAGAAAGAATGTATCTTGACTATGTGGAAGCCTTGGTCTACAGGTAAGAAGATTAACCCAATGTTTTCATACACAAGGAAAAGTATCAACAGTTTTTACAGGGTGAAACAAAAGCTAAAAGTCTGAATATCCTACTTAGGGAATAATACAGAGCTTATACCAGGAATCCCCAAACTCCTAGACTAAGGAATGATGTTTGCAAATCCAATTTCTATAAAAATTACTTTTTTCAACGCACAACTTTGAAAAGCAATGCTTCAATTGGCCTCAAAAGAGGGCAATCCATACCATATTAAACTGCTCATCCCCTAGTCACATGATGAATAAAACACAGTAAAGAAAATGAGACTTGGTCTATCTGCATTTAAGAGATACTTGACAAGACACAATAAAATACATTGCATGAAAGCATGTTAAAAACCATAAATAATTTCTCATAAAAGTTATTATTATTAATTAATATCTCTTTCATCTGTCATACATTTCTAAATGATGGTCTTGGTGAATGGTCAAACTTAAGACAGTACAAATAGGAGAAAAGAATACTCCTTCTGCTGAAGCTGCCTCTATTGCTCCATCACTCACTTTAAAGGTTTTGGGATGATACATTAATAGAATTCTTACCAAAAAGATTTTTAAGCCTGGCCCCTTTTAAAAGAGCATCCTCTGTGCACCCACACTGTAGTGCTTTGAAAGAAAAGTGTGCCCAACCAGCTGATATGTCTGAACATTTTGTCCCTAGTGGTAGTGCTGTTTAGGGGAGACAGACCCATGCTGGAGAAATTTGCTGGGGGTGGGATTTGAGGGGTTTTAGCCTTGCTATACTTTCAGCTCTGACTCTCCCCTTCCTGTATGTGGTTGATATGTGAACACTCAGCTTCTTGCTATGGCAGTGTTTGCTGGTATACCTCCTGGCTGTGATGGACTCTTATCCCTCTGGAGTCATATGTCAAAGCATCCTTTTTTCTGAGTTGCTTTTGGGTATGGTTTTTATCACAGCAACAAAAAAGTGGTAGATCTCCTTCCCTGCATTTTTGTCTTCACCCATTAATTCAGATCTGACTGTTAAGTTTCCATTCAGCCCTAGTCTAATAATGAATTGTACACATATGCTCCCCTATACCAAGACTACTCCTACCACACTGCCAGAGCAAATGATGGTCAGTTTTCTTTTATACAGAAAATTAGAATTACAAAATTATAATTTGGTAAACTCTATAATTATATGTAAAATTATAATTACAAAGTTACTCTATTATAAAGTGACAGAGACATTCAGTTTCCCATATACTTGAGGAGCTATCTGATCCTTTCTACATAGACTACTTTTGGTTTGCTAAATTCTCATGTTGTCAAACAGTATTCTCAATTTTCATGTTTATATTCATAGATCAGTATTATCCTCAACCTTCACCAACAATGAAACTTAATATTTCACTAAAACCACAAAACTAAAATTTCACATTGAAGAACAATTAAAAAATTAATATGGAAAGCAAAAATAAAAAGGATTTTACATAGAGACTGAAATATTTAATGCATGAAGGGGGCTGGGAAAATAGCTCATTCTGTAAAAGGCATGTCTTGTACACATGGGGTTCTGAGTTCTAGCCTCATAACCACATTAAAAGAGGCTGGTGCAGTGGTGTGTGCATGTAGTCCCAGAGTGGAGAAGGCAGCTTGGAGTAAACCCTCACTGGCCAACTGATTTGACCCACTTGGCAAGTTCTAGATCAGTGAGAATGAGAAATTCTGTCTCAAAAATGTGGACAGTTTCTGAGAAATCATACCCAATGTTATCCTGTAATCTACTCATTCACACATACGTACACATGCAGACACAAACAGAAAGACAGACAGACACACAGATAGACACACACACAGAGACACACACAGAGATAAACACACACAGACACATAGATAGACACACAGAGACAGACACACACAGAGACATACACACAAAGTGGGGGTAGGGAGAGAGAAATTGTCCTCATATTAATATCTGGATTTTTGCTTTCAAGGAAATTTAGGTTTATGCATATGAGATATTTACATAAATCCCTATTTCTTAGGCTCATATAGTATGGGAAAGCTTCTCATCTTTTAATACAGCCACAGGGAGTTTTTCATATGTGTGTTTTGGGTGCATATGAGAAATATATTTTACCAAATAAATGAGAGCTACCTTTAATATGTAAGGGTGCCAATGCCATAAGACAGCTTATAAAAAGCAACCAAACATATGTATCTTAAAAACACACACCATAATTGAATGCTAGTATATCCATATATATGTTATTACATTCACACATAAATACAATCTTTCCCTCTATTTTTTTATAATATTTTCTTTATATATTTCTATGAGTAAAAACATTTATATATAAGGAGATAGAGAACGTCTTTGAATTCTAAACACTGAATGGATAAATAACTGACTGGGTACAGGTTCATAGGAATATTAATTAAAAATGAAAATGATTATACAAAATTTTAGGAAAAATTATTGCTCTAAATAGCAATTATTTTGCTTAAAATAATTATGTTTTACACTAAAATAGTTGATTAAGATATAGAAGCATCAGATCCATGTTCTGTAACTGGCAAGATGCACACAAGCAACACTGTGGTGAGCATCTTCAGTAAAGTCAACATAGGGGCACTGTCTTTCCTACTTGCTTTTGCATAGTGGTAAGACTGCCAAAAATCAGGGGTATATCATCCCACAATAAAACTTCTCTCCATGCCAACACTAACTTCTATTTTATTTAACATAAAGGTAGGTCACTCATGAGTTGCTTTCTGAAAACATGTAATAGCTTAAATCATCCTAAATATGATTTGAAGAAAGTTTTGGAATCTAGGTTAACATTTGTATCATAGAAGTCTCTGGAGTAGGCACAGAAGCAGTGGTTCTCTATCTGTGGTTCGTGACCTCCTTGGTGAGTTAAATGACCCCTTTCTTTCATAGGGGTCGCCTATGACCATCTGAAAATATTTACCATACAATTCATAATAGCAGCAAAATTACAGCAGTGAAGTAGCAATGAAAACAATTTTATGTTGGGGTCACCACACATGAAGAACTGTATTGAAGGGTCACAGCATTAGAAAGGTTGGGGATCACTATAAAATGGGAGAAAGACGTATATTAGTCAAGGCAGTGCATTGCCTCCTTATTTTTCTGTATCTTAGTGACCAATCAGTTCTCACCTTTTTCTCTGGAAAAGAATTTATCTTCTCTTTCTGCCTACCCCTTCAGTTTTGTATCTTCCAGATATGTGCATCTTCTTTTTAACGTAAAATGCTTTAATGTCTATAAGAAAGTAGGGTGTGTCCCCTAGTTTTCTATTTATGTATTTTTAAGTTCTAGCTTTTTGCACTCATGAATATGATACTGTTTGAGGCAGAACCTTTAAAAATCTAGTTAAATCAGACTTAATGTTGGTCCTCACCCACTGACCGGTGTCCTAGTAAAAGGAAGGGGATCTGTATATAAAAACAGAGAGAATGAAATGTGTTAGAGCGGAGTATGAAATAATCTCTCATAGTCTCATGTATCTGAACACATGGGCTCCGCTCCAGCTAGAGGCGTTGGTTTTTGAGGCCATGTAATGTTTAAGAGGTGACAGTTGGCTGGTATAAATAGGCCTTTAAGTGTTTCCTCTCTGCTTCAAGTTCTCTGTTTCCGATTCACTAAGAGGTGAATAAGCTATCTCATGTTTCCCTTAAAAAAGCCGGAGTTGCTCTCCCTGCCATCTCTTCCCTGCCACAATGGACTGTATCATCTGAAACGTAGGCAGAATAAGCTCTTCCTCCTTAAGCTGTTTCTGCCATGTTTTAGGTCATGGCAAAAGGAAATGAATTCAAGAAAAGACAGTAGAGGTGGAGATTGGACTAAGGGATCTACAAGAAACGGAAGCAGGAAGATTTCTGGCAGCTACTAGTCATAAAACAGACCACAACTGCTGGGCGGTGGTGGCGCACGCCTTTAATCCCAGCACTTGGGAGGCAGAGGCAGACGGATCTCTGTGACTTCGAAGCCAGTCTGGTTTCCAATAGCTAGTTCCAGGACAGGTTCCAAAAATACAGAGAAATCCTGTCTTGAAAAACAAAACAAAACAGAAAAGAAAAAAAAGAAAGAAAGGAAGGAAGAAAAGAGACCACAACCATTGACAACTTGATTTCAGACTTTAAACTATAAGAGAATAGACCTTTATTTTTGAAAGGTACTTAATCCATGATATCTTAATTATTGTAGCCCTACTGAGCCCTTTTGATATGATAAGCATAATGAACAGAATTGGGTTTCCTCAGATGGGAGAAGGAGAATCAATGGCTACTTTGATGTCAATATTTTCATTTTTAGCTGCTGACCTCATGAACATTGGACCTAATAATTTGCACTGCCCTTCTGGGTTGGGGAATATTGATATGAGTTCACACTATTCACCAAAAACTTCTAGTTCAGGGGGAGAAGACAGAGGAACCTTGATTTAACTTGAGGAATATGGAGGATTTATAAAACCAATTAGGTCAGAACTTGATCAACTCTACCTTGTTGATACTTACTACATGACATTGGAAATAGGGTTTAAACTCTTAACTTTCTGCATGATAAAGAAGAGAAGGTTGTTCTACTTGTTCTAAGGCTGTAGTTTTCACACTGCACATTGAGATCTACTAGTAGATGGTAATTTCCAGTTTGCTGTTGCTTAGTACCATGGAGAAAATAATGTTTAACCAACAAAGGATACCAAGACTGGAAATGGTGGAGTTTATTGGAATCTATATATCATATAGGTAAGTGCTATTCCATGAAGCTTTAATTTTAGTTATGTACATACATATGGGATCTGAAGGAATGTGAACACTTATATTTGGTCAACATGCAAATCATTTTCCTGACTTTTGTGTGTCATGTGCTCGGTTGTACATTTTTCAAGCTCCCATGCATGAAGACAAGAAACGAAAATTTACTTATACCTTTATCAGGTCTGTGGTGTAGTTAGGAAGGGAAGCAGGCTTGGAGGATGTTACAGAAGGACTCCTCCCTTATGGATTTTGTGCTCAACCTCTTGTTTCTCTGATAACTCCAGAAAGGGAGGTGCCATCTTTGGTTTTAACCACTATACTAAAAAGTAAATATATCTGGGTTTTACGGGTCCTATTAAGAAACAACTACTTTCTTTTGGTCAAAACAAAAAAGCAAGCAAGCAAACAAACAAAAAACTCACAAGGCCCTGGGTAGAGACAAAACATTCAAAGCATCCCAAACATCACATAGTTATTTTCTCCTCCTTTTAAGAATTAATCCCGCTGGGCCTACCAGTCACCTGGCCAGAAGTACACCCATCAGGAAAGCTAGTCTGCCTCAAGACACACTAGAGAGTTGAAAAATAATTATTGTTGTAGTACAAAAGATTTCCACACTAGCCCAGAATGGAGTATAATAAAGATTAATTTATTAGGGAGTAAACTCACAAAAAGAGTCCTTTGTTTGTGCAAGGAAACTTGAGCTGAATCCAGCAACCAAGAGGCCACACATGTCTTTACATCTGATTTATAGTACATGAGACCTTGTCCAAAGTGTGCCAACATTGTAAAGGCTATTGGCTGAAGGAATTCCCACATCAAATTATGTCTTTAATGAGATGACATACTTGTTTTTCCCAGGAGCCCTGTTTTCAGAGGGCAGGCTTGCTGACACTTACAGAGAGACTTGAGGACTGCAGAGCTTGCTTGCTTTTCCGAATTAAAGCATAACTTTTCCTTCTCTTTATCTCCTTTTCTCTTTTACTGTGGTCAACGACTGGACATATTTTCTTGGACACTAAGCTTCCTGCCTCTTTGTCTCTGAAACATATTTTTCTGCAGTGCATCAGCTTGTCTACCATGCTTGCTGAAACCCATTACTGAACGGCATATGCCTGCTTTGTTAAATACATGGTTTTCTCTCTTCTTCATTTCTGTCTTCCTCCTCTGGCAACTACCAGAATTTATAATTTGCTTGCATAATAACATTGTCCTCAAACTTCCTTCTGTTTTCAAATTTTTTTATTGATGAGACTGAGAATGCCCAAAGGGATTTCCAATTTCTGCAGTAACAGTGTGGCCTGAATATTACATTGATAAAGAAGAGATTGGCAAGACATATAATTTTTTTTTACAGTCTCCACAGGAAAATGAAGACCTGTAAGAAACACAGCCAAAAGCTTATGCAGTAAGATGTACAAAGAGAACTAGCAGATGATATCACAAAGGAGCTGGGGTCAGCACAATCAACTCTATAAACATGACCAAGCAGATGAGAGTTAGTTTAAAAGGTCTGTCTGCATAGATTTCTCTCATTCCAACTTTCCTCTGGTGAGGAGATTATGTCTATCTTTCTTGTATAGGGAATACACACTTTTCCCATAGAATTTTACTGCCTGCTGATACTTGCTAGGGGTTGATTTCTCTGTCAATTAAAGAATCGGAAGGAAAATTTGAAAGCCAAGCAAAGTTAAATTTTATTCAGACAGGACAATTTTAATAGCATTTAAGAGAAACTCCCAGAGCAGGTAAATTATAAATCTCAGCAGCTTTCTGGAGGAGAAGAACGGAGGAAAGAGGGGGAAAAGCCTTGGAGTTTACAAAAAGTTGGTTGTGAGACTAAAACAGGAAAAAAAAATATACCTTGCAGGTTAAGAGCTCTGTTTGCACTTTAGAATGAGTTCCTGTTGTCCTATGTTTTCTTGACCCATCTGTACCAGATGTGCTTCATCACGTGTGGGCAGGAAATATGTCAGGATGTAAGCTAGTCCCTGATTGGATGTAGACTGGAGGTACATAGAAAATACGTCAGGATGTATGCTTGTCCCTGATTGGACCTGATGGGAAATGTGGTGAATTATGGGATTTACCTTTTTAAGCCTCTGCAAAATGTGACTCATGGCCATTTCCTGAGAACTGTGGAGTGGTCCTGGCCAAAGCCCATCTTCCTTGCGAGCATTTAATTAAAGTTTGGCTTAAGATTGTGGTAGTGGTCTTCTTCTTGATGGGTTCTCAAGATTAGTATTGATGCGGAGATCCTGTCTTCTCTACGGCAGTAGGTGCTCAAATTGGAGGAGGATGGCTTTAGAACAGTGGTTCTCAACCTTTCAAATTCTGTGACCATTCAATACAGTTCCTCAGCTTGGGGTGAATCCCTGCCATAAAATTATTTTGTTGCTGCTTCATAACTGTAATTTTGGTACTACTATGAGTCCTAATGTGTTTTCCTATGGTCTTAGGTGAACCTGTGACAGGTTCATCTGACCTCCCAAAGGGGCTGTTGCTCCCAGGTTGAGAACCACTGCTTTAGGGGAAGAGCATAGCCCAAAGTATTAGGAAAACCATGCTTAGAAAAGAGATATAAAGAAAAAAGGAAAGGGTATACATTTCTAAGAAATTCGAAAAATTGTATGGCCTTATAAATTGACATGACTGCCCCATCACCTGCCAATGAGTCTGTGACAGGTGGCAGGAATTCTCAGAAGGAAAGAAGTTCAGAATCTCATCATAGGGATAATTATTTTCTTACCTCTTTAACATGGCTTAAGGTGAAAGCAAGGACTGTTCCAAAGAGTGGTCCTGTCTTCTGTTTGGAGACACAGCAAGATCACTGAAGTAGACTATGTCATAGGTGGAAAGATCAGTTTATTGAGGGGGGAACCTGCTGGACTACCTCAGAGAGGAGAGAACACCAACAAGGAAAAGCTCTGTCAGTTTTACTGGGGGCAGTTAGCAGTGGGAGGTGGCATACTGCCAGAGTAGCCTGAGAGTTTAATCTGTTGCAGGCTCTTTGGGTTATCTTGAATTAGGTGCCATGTGTCCAAGGTAACTGACCTTTGGAGGGAAGAGAAGTAGCAGACAAACAGAAACCTGCTTTAGGAGATTCCTGAGGAATGTTGAGTTTAGGTTTTTGTTTACCTGGTAAGAATTCTGGGTTAGGCCAGGGTAGTCACCTTAGGATATTGTCAGCAACATGGTCATTTTGGGAGCCCCTTTCACCTAACATCTCTTTGGGGGATAGTCCCTTGGCCAGGTGATTGATATAACAAGTGGATTAATTCTTTTATTTTTTGAGTACCTGGAATGTTCATTTTCTACCCAAGCCAGGCAGTTCTTTCCCTTGACCAGAAGGAACTAGTTTTTCCTTTAAGGTCCTTACTGTTGCAGGATTAATGCTTTTGGAGGAAAGTAGAAGATCAGAAGGCCTATTTTATATTTGCTAGTTTTCAAGAGTCTTTAATTTAACATACTCTTTTCCCCGGAGTGTCATATTTTGGGGCGGTGCATCCAGCACCCTTCCCAATGACCTGGTCAGCATGTGCACTCAGTGTTGCGAACTCGAGTGGGGCAGCTCTGAGGGTTCTGCTGCTTTCACAAGGCAGCTGAGAGGTTGCCCAGTTCAGGTTGGGAACTGACTTTGCCCAAGGGTGTTTTAACATTCATCCACATTAAAGATCTGCTGAAATGTCAACAAACTTTGAAAGAGAGCTATTAGCAATGCAAATGTGAGCTCTCTGCACTAAAGAGAAACACAATAAATAAAAATGGAAAGGCAAATTTTGTTGTTGGTAAAAGACTCCTTCGGTGCATTGCTCAAACTATGATGTAAAAGTCTCCCATAGGCCTTGGGTAGTTCATCACACTTATCTGTTATGCTCGTCAGGGACGTGATTCCATTAATCATTAGGACACAGTGACAGCTGGAAGAAGTCTTCTGTTTGTAGAGTTCTTTTCAGGAAAGCTTCTATACTTTCCTAACTGCACTTATTGGCCAGCAGCTTTCCAAGGTCCCTTCTGGGCCCTGGCTTACTTAAAAAAAAAAAAAAAAAAAAAAAAAAAAAAAAAAAAAAAACTCAGAAGTTTGCGCAGGAGTCCAGGAAATGAACTGATTTTAATGGACTCCCCACAACCACAAGCTTTGGAGATGAGGCTTTTTTGCCCTATGCCCAAGGTAAATGGCCGTTCAGGGTCTTGGTAATCATTGCCATTTGAATCGCAGCTCTGTCTCCTTTTTTGCAGACAGTGGGCAGTGATGAGGTCCAGTCTATCTATTTGGACCTTAGCTCTGTTTTCGTCTTGGCTTTATCCTTTCAAGCTCAGCCCTCAGTCTTGGGTGGAAGCCATTTGCAATTTCTTAAGATGTTCATAGACTTAGCTTCTCTGGCTTGATGCAGAGCCAGGCATGTGGGAGCCACTCTGGCTCTCTTATTTCCATTGCACCTGACTTTCTTGCTCAAGAGTCAAATTGATTATACACTTTCTGAAATTACCTGGCGTGAGTGAGAAGGAAACATGGAACACAAACAAACCCACTTAGGAGTTTATTAGAGGAGGTGCGTACAGGCCTGGGGATCTGTGTGCAGAGAGAGAGAGAGAGACAGAGTCCAGCCTTTAAAAGCTGCCTAATATATGTGCACAGGGGGTTGGTGTGACTACTTTATACACTGATGAAGCAGATGGGCAACTCACGCATGCACACAAGGGTTTTAGCTCAGTCATACATAGATGTAACTGAAAGACCCCCAAAACTTGAAAGACCCCCATGCCCATGTACTATGTTAAACTCTGCTGAAAATTTAGCTGGGCCCCCCGGGCTCAGCTGATGCTAAAACTGGATATCTATGGGTTGCAGACTCACTGACGAGGCTAAGGAGATGGAATACTCCACCCCCCAAGACAACCTATCTAAATTGTCAACTTGCTGCAGGGTGTTTTATCTGTCTTTATGGTTTTTCCAGGAAATTCGAGAATAGACATGGGGGCATTCCCAGGATGAGCTAAGCCCACCAATTTGAGAGCCAATGAAATGCTTGTGCTATACTACCCTCTTATGTAATCATTTTTCCCTATAAATATGGCTGTTTTAATTTGCCTGGGGTGCTCAGTTGGAGTAAGCTACTGTTGCACCCACTGGCTCCTGTGTAATCAATAAAGACACCTCTTGCTGATTGCATCTGTTGGCCAGAATTATTGAGACTGGGGGATTTCTCCCACCACCCTTGAAAACGAGGGTTTTTCATAACCACGCATGCAGCCTTATCTGTGGCTGAATAATTACACTTTCTTTCTGGGAGAACAATCAGCTACACAATTCATTCATGTCTGTGTTCTGAATTACAGAATTACTTTCATATTATCCATGTCTTTGGAGAGGACTTTTTTCCTTCAGCAGATAGGTAGGTGGATAGATAGATAGATAGATAGATAGATAGATAGATAGATAGATAGAAATATAATTAAGATACAGGTCTTAGTTATCTGTTTGATGGAATTGATTATCATGGAAGTGTCCATTTAAAAGCCACAGCTGCTATCTTAAGGGAGTAAGAGATATAGTATATTCTAGAGTCGAGTCCTGTATGACCATGGCCCAGGAACACAGATTTAGGCTACCCCAAATCCAATGTCCCAGTGTGGAAGTAGGTTCAAGAATTTTTTTTATAGTTTCACAGACCAGAGAAAGTAATAAATCAAAACAAGTTTAAAATGCATTGGTGGGTACAGGGGATATAGGGAGCTATTCTGTACCTATGATGCTATATGATGGCATTTTCTGGGGTTGGTAGAAGCTAGCTGCCTGCTAAGTCAATAGATTCCAAAAGGTTTTTATCTATTCTCACAAGATGTTAGTTCTAACTCAAGGGTGAAGGTTGGAGGTTGGGGAGGCCAGGAATGACTATTCCAGGGGGCTAGAACTCAGCCCAAGATAAGGTAATTAGCCATTAGCCTCTGGTCCTCAAACACTACAGTCTCCACAGTATTGAAATTCTAACCAGCCCATCAGCCTCTGTAATCTTAGAATCCTCTCAGGAGTGTTCATTCACAGCCAGATGCAGCTTCTTTTAAGAAGGTTTCATTCACAGAAACAAACTTCTGAACATCTCCTTGAGGAAGTTTCTACATGGGTTAACTTCACTGCGAAAGACCCATCCCTCAGTGTGAACAACGCCAGACTCCAGGCTGGGTCCCTTACTGGAAAGGAGACAAAGAGCTGAGTTCGGAGCACAGTGCCCATCTCTCTCCATGCTTTCCTGCCATGATGCATTTTGCCTTCAAACTATGAGTCAGAACAAAGTCCTCCTTTCTTCAGGTTCTTTTCAGATATCTTGTCACAGAGACAGGAAAAGTAGTCCTTACTAATACGTGCACATACATGCATGCTTACACACACAGAGCAAAGATAGAAACACTTGGCTCAGATGATGAACATGAGGACACAAGACATCCATATCATCTGCAATGTATGCTGTGGTTAGGCACATCTCATTTTGCCAAATGTACCTTCTTTATAAGAGAGCTAAAACTGAATTCCTAAATTTATCATTGAGAATAGTAAGCATTAAAGAAACTTTATAAAGTACTTGGGATAAACCATTGAAAGACCTGGATAAATCCAGATGCCCCTAGCAGGAAAAAATAGAGCCAAAAATCTAAGCAGGGAGAGTAAAACCAGAAATCTAGGATTAGCCAGTTCAGTTTCAGGAACTAGCTGAAGATAAAGTTAGATTGTAATCTTGAGAATAATCTTGAGAAACAGGGAGTTGCCCCCTTGTGATTATCACTGGTATTTTTGGAATTTTCTATGATGCTCTCTCTACCCCTTTTGATTACTGGGCTGTGGTTTCTTCCCAGTTACTTGGGGTCAAACTCCTCCCCTGTGTGGGTTATGAGTCTCGGCCCCAGTCCATTGGTTTCTGTCTTGTCCTTGTAGAATAAACCTCGTGTGATTGCAGCCAGGACGGTCTCTCATGAGTTACTGGAGGTGTCGTGTTATCCCGAGACTTCAGTGAGTGTCTCCCCACACCGGGGGTCTTTTACCATGAATACGTAATCATAAGACTTCTGGAAGATATTTTCTTTTAAAGTAGGCTGTTTTCTCTCCCTTTCTACATTCTAAGTTAAAAAAAATAATAGAAAATGGAATTTAACTAGTCTACTAATCATTAAGCCAAGTAAGAACATGTTTGCCTTGACACATTAATCATCTCTAGGAATTTTTAAGACCAATGACTCAAGTTTATTTTAAACATAAATAAGTCATTTAATATATATATCTCCAACTTAGATTTGTTGGGTTCCCGCTGAACATCAAACAACCCCCTATTGCATCCAGGAGAATTCAAGGTACGAGAGGTTGTGGCCTCGGTATGCTCTGGCTTTTATTCTCCATACATGCCTGTTCAAGACTTTAGCTTCTATTTTCTCCAGAAAACACAGAATTTCTTATCAAACACCTACCAATTAACAGAATGATTCCTCTTTTTGGAGAACATTCTTTGATCAGCAGTTCTTGATATTAGCTGGCAGATAGACTTCTTTGTGCGAAACCCTTTTGCCAAATTTACACTCACAATTGATCAGCTAGAAAGCTGAGTGGTTTTTATTGATACAACTGAGCTTATGTAGTTTGTTTGGGACTGCACCCTCCCCCATATTACTACCTTTTGTGTTGGCATTTATACATTTCAAATTTTTTTTTATTTTTTAAAAATTATGTTATCAATTGAAATTAGAATTACTTTACTTTCTCCCCCTCCAACCCTTCCAAGGACTCCTCCACTCTCAAGTTGATAGCCTCTTTTTCTTTATTTTTCTTACACACACACACGCACACACACACACACACACACACACACACACACGCACACACACACACACACACGCACAACTATGTAATTAAAACCTGCTCAGTCCATTCTTGCTGCTTGTGTGGCTGACCACCTCACATGTCCATTTGTAACCAGTGACATAAGTAAACAAAACGTAAGAATGACAGAGCAGTGTCAAATGTCAACCCAACACTTTGCTCTCCCATCCCCCAGTCTAGGAGCCAGGCTTGCTTACCGCGGTGGTCTTCTATTTATTCTAAAGAAATGTAAGGTTTACAGGTCTCAACAGCTGTGTCTGTGTGGAGCGCATTTCTCTGTGTGAGGTAGAAAAGGACAGAATGGAGAGAGGACGCCTGGGAGTGCATTCAATGCACCCATGAGGGAAGAGGAAAGAAAACAAGTTTTCTAAAGCAGCTTTAGAAAATGAGAATGTTTGTGACTGAATAAGAAAAAGACTTTTGTCTGTTTTTCCTGGTAACAGACTGTGCCTGACTGCCCTTCTAGTTGATATAGGCAAGGTGGCAGAGTTGCATAAATAATTGTTTCTTTTTCGTTGTTATTTTCATGTCGATCAGCACATCCTTCTGCTAGCGCAGACAAAAAGTCATTTGCATCTTCAAAAGGACTCTTGACTCTCTAAAATAAACACAGATTTACTCTACTTTAGAACTCTTCTCTGCTGCATAAATGATGGGTAATTCAAATACACAAAGGAGAAAAAAATACTACATTTTAGAGTGGAAGAGATCTGGCAAACTTAATAAACTCTCTTCTTAATTATTTTAAATTGACTTCAAGCATTCACATCTTGTTGAATTTCCTAGAAATCTGAATTTCGTTTTCAAATGTTATATTTATACATACCACCTTTTTATAGATCTCAACCATTTTGGAAACATATTTGGTATAGTCATATCCGAAGGGGGAAATCATTTCAAAACATTTCTTAGAGGAAATATTTCCCCATAGATTCATTTAGCAATTTGATATCATTCTATGCAAACTATTGAAATGCAAAGAAAATATTATGCATTATATTATCCCTTTAAAAGGTTTTATTTTCTGTTTACTTCAAGAACACATCATAAAAGCATTGAACTTTAAATTATTCTGTAGTTGGCAGGGAGCAAATACAATTTATAGTTTTAAACAAAACTAACGCCAAATGGAAGACTTTTACAAAGACTTGGCATGTATGTGTTCTATCTATCTATCTATCTATCTATCTATCTATCTATCTATCTATCTATCTATCTATCATCTATCTATCTATCTATCTATCTATCTATCTATCTATCTATCTATCTATCTATCTTAAAAGATCATCAACAAATTGAGCTATAGCCATAACATGCCCAATGCTGGAGAGAAAAGGAAAGAATACCCATTTGTTATCATTAAAGTATTTTAGTTTGCAAAACAGCTGGGTTTTCAAATGTCCTGGCTGATCACAAAGAATTATTTGGAATGGCTGTTTGGGATAGTCACAGCACATTTAAAATAATGGCAAAGCAGAATGGTGATTACTGATTTTAATTTGCTCCACTATAAGGGAAGAGACAAAACAACAAACAAACAAACAAAAAACACAGATGCTCATCAATTTCCCTCAGCTTACAAACATGGGCACCTATTTTTGAACATTACTTTTATTTCATTTATTTTAAAAAATTTCTCAGAGACAGATGGTCTTGTTTGACATGATGCCATTTTCATGTCTTTTAAAATGTTTTTAAAAAGAATACCTCCAATTGCACATCTTGAAATCTTGGAAAATTGGAAGTCAATGTTGGATATGATATAAATTAACCATGTTGCTTCAGGAGAATTGGATTTACTTCATATGAGTGCTTCTGATTTGTACATGGGAAACACATTTTTACACTACTTCATAAGAGTAAAATTGTTATGACATTTTGACATTCAGAATGGTGGGAACAAAAACAAATGGTAAGTCATTATGTTTGATTTTCAATTATATGAAAGATTCATTAGTATTTAGAAATGAAAGGTATGGCTTCTAGAAGTTATTCTGCGCGTAGGCAAAGAGATGAGCAAAGATCCCCAGCTTGTAACTGGAGAGGCACACATAAAGTGTGATGGACTCAGTGATAAAATATGTAAGAGTTGAGTTCTCAGTCATGAGAGAATTATTTCTCTCACCCCTTCCAAGCTCAGAGCACAACATCGAGGAGGAGCTGGAAAGGATGGAAACTGGAGAAAGCCCTCCAGAACTCAAGCGCTATGTTACCTGCATGAAATATGAATAATACTGAGTTAGCAAAACCTTACAGGTCCCTACCTGTAATGAGGGAGATTGTGAAGCCTACTCCTACTGAGGATTTCTTGACAGCTAAAGATTGGCAGAGAAGGGAACTATTGAAGAAATGAAAGGTCTGAGGAAATGGCTCAGTGAGTGGCTAAGCCTGTGATCAATCCTGACACTGAATTCAATCCCTGGAACCCATACAATGGAAGCAAAGACCCAACTCCTACAAGTCTACTTCTAATCCCCACACTTGTGCTGTCTCTCTTTCTCTCACACATACAAACACACAATAAAAAATAAATAGATTGATAGATAAGTAGATAAAGAATTAAACAGACAGATACGTTGTGTGATATTATGACCGCCTTCTGACAATAAAGTTTGCTTTAAGTCAGAGTACAAAGCTAGTTACTAACTGACCAAAGATTAGCCAAAGTGGTGGTGGAGGACTGAGAACACATAGAGAGGCAGTAAGTAGTGGTAGGGCGGGGCTTAGACAGGGTCTTGGACCTTTGGGATGGAAGAATCAAAGAGAAAGGAGGTCACTGGTTGCTTCTTTGCCGCTTCTCTGATCATTCAGGTTCTTACCCCAATATCTGACACCCAAGTTTTTATTGATAAAGAATAATTAGATAAACACTTCACAGATAGATAAAATACTTTAGAACTTATCTGAAAAGGAAAAAAAAAAGACATGAAAGCTGGAGGGAAGGACTTGTGAAAAGGAAAGTGTTCAGCCAAGTAGGAGGGGGAACACTAGAGGGTAGGGTAAGAAAAGTTTATAATGAGATTTATTGTGTAAAATAAATACAATAAAAATTTTAAATCATTAAATAAATTTTGATTTATATTTTGACAGAATTTGCAGCAATTTCTAAAGTTGTCTTAAACATACTTCTGCCATTTTATACTATGTATTTATGTGAAACTGTATTTTTAGAATTGATGGTTATAAAATCAAGCAATGAAGAAGCTATGAAAAATGTTGAAGACACTGTATATCCTGTATATATCTAATATTCAGCCATGATTTAAGTATTACCATAAAATAAATAAGTATAGCCACTTCAAGATTATTCAAATTTACTTTATTATTTAATAGAAGATATAATTAAATGCATTAGTAATGTATTAATAAATAACACTTTAAAGAATATATTAATGATACTTTTTTGATTGTTTCTAGTTTTTTTTTCTAGAATTAAGGTTTAACTTAAATTAAATTTTTAGATTTTAGAGTGTTTATTTTAGTGTGTGTGTGTGTGTGTGTGTGTGTGTGTGTGTGTGTCTGTATGTATGCCTGGAGGGACCAGAAGAGAGTATCAGGTTATTTAGAGTTATAGGTGGAGAACCACCCATATTGGGAACCATCTGACATGGTGCTGGGAATCCAACTCAGATTCTCTAAAAGAGCAGCAAGGGCTTGTAACTGCTAATCCCCTCTCCAGTCTAAAATGTTCGATTTGGAGAGATCTAAACATTTTAATATTCTTGGAGTGTTACTGGGGAACTCATCAGCCTTATGGCTAGGATATGAAGTATCCTAAGGTTTCACATGTTAGCAATTTGGTTCCTGATGAATAGGAAGGTTCTGGGAAAACATAGTTGGAGGACGTAAGCCACTGGAGGCAGATCTTTAGGGGTATCTTATATCTGGTCATCCTTACCTCCTTCCTACTCTCTGCCAGTCATGAAAAATTATGCTCTTTTGCCACATTCTTCCACTACCATAAAATTATGTGAAGGCATATTTAACCACACCACCATGGGCTGATTTTACCTCTGAAACCATGAACTGAAATATATGATTAGTTTTAACTGTCAATTTGACAAGATCTATGATCACCTTGGAAGAGTGGCTCAATGAGGGACTGTGTGCATTAATCAGGTTTGCTTGTAAGTGTGTCTATGGGGGTTTATATTGATTACATTAATTGAGTATGGAAGACTTGTCCCCTATGGGTAGAATCCCTCTGAGGGCAGGGGATCCTGAGCTGTAGTATGGTGGAGAAAGGCTGGGAATGGAGGTATAAACCTTTAGTCCTACCACTGGGGAGGCAGAGGCAGTGGATCTCCATAAGGTTGAGACTCATCTTGTATAAGCCAGGTATTGATGATGTATAGAAACAACAATGAGGGTCTATGTCAGACTAAAGAGAACCACTGATGTCACATGTACGAGCTTGTCCACATCATTATGAAGTGCTAACTTAGAAAACTAATCTTTAATCAAGCATAGCCCCAAAGGAAGCTCATTCATTAGATTCTTCTCATGAACAAATGATGTGGGAATGTCATATATCAATCTGTTGATTTCATTGGTTAAGCAATAAAGAAACTGCTTGGCCCTGATAGGTTAAAACATAGGTGGGAGGAGTAAACAGAACAGAATGCTGGGAGGAAGAGGAAGTGAGCTCAGAGATGCCATGCTCCCCGCTCCCGGGCAGACACACGCGATGAAGCTCCAACCCAGGATGGACATAGGCTAGAATCTTCCCAGTAAGCGCACCTCGGTGCTACACATTATTAGAAATGGGCTAGTCCAGGTGCAAGAGTTAGCCGAGAAGAGGCTAGATATAATGGGCCAAGCAGTGTTTAAAAGAATACAGTGTCTGTGTAATTATTTTGGGGCATAAGCTAGCAGGCGGCCGGGGTGCTGGGGACGCAGCCCCGACGCTCCTATTACTACAATCAAATAATATATACTTGGAAAATATCAGGCTAGGGCTAGAGAGATAGCTCAGGAGTTAAAGGCACTGGCTGTTCTTACAGAGGACGCAGGTTCTATTCCTACCACGCACTGGGAGCTCTCAACCACCTCTAGTTCCAGGTCCAGGGAATATGATGTCTTCTTCTGACCTCTGCAGGGCTTCATACACACGGTACAGACATACATGGAGGTAAAACACCCACATGCATAAAATAAATAAACCTTAAAGAATTATCTGGTTAGTTATCTCAATTGGTAAATATATGTGATAATCCATTACAATCAGCTAAACCTTAAAATTATTGTATATTTGCTGAAGGAAGTATGGTGGTTTTAAGGGTTAATAACTGGGCAGTGAAGTGTAAGTGTTCCTTGTTTGTGGGGACATTCAATCAATCAATCACATCATTTGAAAATAATTACTGAATCTTAATATGTCACATTTGGACTTATTAAAACATACTAATTGCATTTTAATCCTGAAATCCAAATAGAAGCAAACCCAGCAGCTGAGTGAGGGAGAACTCTGGAGAAGAACTGGCATGTTTGTGCACCCACTGCCACACACAGGGTGATCTGTTTACAAAGTCATATAGCTATTTTATGACTGCTGAGCTCGCTGCAAATGATTACCTGGCCATGACAACTTCCTCTATGAGTGTTGACTAGAAATTTGTGTGTGTGTGTGTATGTGTTTGTGTGTGCGCGTGTGTGTGTATATGTGTGTATTTTAGAATTTTAGGTCTAGTGAGAGAGAAGAGAGCATTGACCATTTCCAAAGGAGCTACTAAGAATGGTAGTGTAGATCCAATTCTACAAGGTTAGAATCTTT
This sequence comes from Microtus ochrogaster, assembly GCF_000317375.1. NCBI lineage: Eukaryota > Metazoa > Chordata > Mammalia > Rodentia > Cricetidae > Microtus > Microtus ochrogaster. The sequence continues at coordinate 603,829 of NC_022036.1, forward strand.
TGCATAATGAACTACCCTCACCTACTGCCATTGTTGATCCTGAACATCCTTCATCTGCAATCCAATTTATAAAGAAGTCATGGCTTCTAAGTGCATGGTCTTCCAGGGTCTTAATTCTATTTTTGAGATGCCCCAGTACAATGTGTTGCTCAAATTCTCTCCTCACTCTCCCAGGCACTGTGTTCCTTGGGATTGCTTTGGCCTATGCCTCTGTTTTAGTCCCTCACATTCTAGCCTCCTTCTATCAGAGCTGAGCTGTGCATGGGCATAAGACCACCTCACAAAGTACACATATAGGTCCTTGTCGGGGTATTATGGAGGTAATTCCAGCCAACAAATTGCTTAAATCCATTCCCATTGGAGCACAAATAATAAAAACCCAGAGACAGAAATTTTGATTCAACCTGAAAAGCAAAGCAGCCAAGCCACAAGAGAGGTCTTACCTTTACTAAGGCCAGAAGACTGCAGACTAAATAGCTTAAGCTTCTCTTCTCCTCTAATTTAATATTCCCTATAGTGCTGGGATTAAAAGTGTGTGGCTCCCTAGCACTGAAATTAAAGGTATGAGCCACCACCACCCAGATTTGTTTCTACATTGATCTTGTGTAGCTCAGGGTGGCCTTGAACTCACAAAGATGCTTTTGCCTCTATCTCCCAAATTCTTGGATTAAAATTTCACCATTGTTCAACTTCTAGTGGCTTCTGGTCTTTAGACAAGATTTACTAATCAAAATACAAACAATATACCACTACACCAACAATAATACATTTACTCTTTGAAGAACAAAACATCATAATTTATGTCCTCTTATATTGATTGTTTCAAATATTATAGCTGAAACCCTTGTTGGTGCTTATAGCCCAATTCCATGAGAATTTGTTTGATATCTTTTTCGAAAAGATTTTATTTTATGTTTAGAAGCAAAACTCATCAAGGTGAAAGAATATATTTCTCTGTGGGTATCAGAATCTATTTCCCTCACCTGAGGAAGATTTAGACCTATAAATGTGTATCTATCTATACACACACACACACACACACACACACACACACACACTATTGATATATTTGAGTGTTAAATTGCTTCTAAAGTAATTCTTAGACTCTGTCTTCTTTGTTTTGAAAAAATTGAATTGAATAACAAAATTTATAGCTTTGAAGGACACGAAGGGCAACTCTCTTCAACTTAAATAACTCTCAGACTCAAATGGAAAGAAAAGAAAACCTTTGGATAGTGGACATAATGACTTTTCTTTACAAGTCTGTTGGTGATGTCAGGAGCAGATCCTGGTCTGTACTTTTACTCAGAAACAATGACATTTAACTCCTTTGGTTATTAATCACAATGCATTTACATTTTCTTTTTTTTATTTTTTGAGTTCTGTGATTGAACCATAGAACAATAACCACAGCTTCTAGATAGACAGCTGCTAAAAGATTCAGCTAGATTTCTTGTTATTATTTTCTACACCATAGACATAATATTCAGATTCTTAGTTCAATGTGAACATGCTACTCCCAATTTTCTCTCTTTTCTGTTGGTCCCTGATACACATATAATTATTTGATTATATTTTATGCTAATACCTCTTATTTGATTGACAAAGTCTTATCCTCATGTAATGGAAAATGGACTACTGTCCCAGTGCTTGGGAAATGAGCATCAAATGTACACCAATCCTTGAGCTACTGAAATGGTAGTGGGAAGTTGTGAAATTTAATGTTGAAAGAATAATTTAAGCTGTGACTCAACCTTGGGATATTTAGGTATTGATCTTTTCTCCAGAAGGACTGAGTGACAAGACCCTTCAGCCTCTAGTTGGGTAGGATGTGGCACCAGTCAGGTCCTGCTGAAGACAGTTAGCACCCTTCAGTAAGGAACCAGAGGAAGGTAACAGCTTCAGGCTGTTAGTGCTTAGTGTAAAATGAAGAACCTTGGGATCTGGACCATACAAAATTCACCTTGTAAAGGATTAAGCATCCTATATAAATTGTGTGAATTTAGCCAAATCTTGAAATCAAAACTTTGCTGTACTTAATATACATGACCTTCACATTTGAATTACAAGTAGCCATACTCACAGTCTGGAGTCTGTGCTATTGAAGTTACTGCACTCTTCCTATACTGGGGCTATCCTTGCTAGGACAGAAAGCCTCTAACCACACTCCTGTGCTCAAGCCTATTGCCATAAACCTCATAGTTCCTGGAGTTTAGACTGTTTCACATGAATATGATACAGGTTAATCACCTCATTTATCTGTAAGCACTTGTTTCCATGGGAGCTCTATGAACACTAAAAACAGGTAGAAATTTAGTAAAAGCATTGTGATGGTGGGAGTATAAATGTAAGGGCCATAGAATGAAAATATTACTCCAAACATTTGAAACCTGATCATTCTGGCCAATTTCTAATGCACATTTTGAGTGCTACCTTCTCCTATTTTTTATTGTCTGTGTATGTTTGTCACAATAGCCTTAATAATAATCTTTTGTCATCTAATTATCCTTTTCTAATACCATGGGATAATACACTTATACACTACAAAAATTTATCTCATATTGGTTTAATAAAACATTGATTGGCCAGTAGTCAGGCAGGAAGTATATTTGGGGCAGCCAAATTAATAGAATTCTGGGGAGAGGAAAGACAGAGAGTCAGTCACCAGTCAGACTCAGAGGAAGCAAGATGAGAATGCCTCACTGAGAAAAGGTACTAAGTCACGTGGCTAAACATACACAAGAATTATGGCTCAATTTAAGTTGTAAGAGCTAGTTAATAATCCTGAGCCTATAGGCCAAACAGTTTATAATTAATATAAGCTTCTTATGTTTCTTTGAGATTAAACTGCTGTGGGACTAGGTAGAACAGAGACTTCCATCTACATTCTAATATATTATTCATGCTTTAACTTTGCCTATTATGGTATCTGTGATATGATGTTTGCATTTAAACTTTTGATAGGTGGTTTGCTATTTAGATGTCATAAAAGTTTTGTGCATTTTCCTATGGTACTTTGTTATTATTATTAATTATATTCACTTATTTTACAACCCGACCACCATTTCTCCTTCACCCTTTTCTCCCATTCCACTCCCCCAATCCACCGTCCTCTGTTTCTATTCAGAAAGGGATAGGCCTTCCGTGGGTGTCAACAAAGCATGTCATTTCAAATTAAGGTAGGACTAAGCTCCTCCCTTTGCATTAAGACTGGGCAAGGGAACCCAATATGAGGGATGGGTTCCTGGGAGCCAGCCAAAGCATTAGGGGCAAGTCCTACTTCTACCACTAGGAGTCCCACAAGTAGATCAAGCTACATGACTGTCAGAAATATGAAGATGGCCTATGTTGGTCATTCCCATACAGGCTCCCTAGCTGTCAGTCCAGAGTCTGTGGATTTCTGTATCTGTTTCTGTCAGTCACTGGAGGAAGGCTCCAGTGCTGACAACTGGGGTAGTTACCACTCTGATTACAGGAGCTGGCCAGTTCAGGCTCCCTACCCACTTTGCTAGGAGTGTTAGCTGAGGTCATCTTTGTAGATCTGTGGGAGTTTCTACCTGACCCCAAAATGTACCCTCTCCATCAAGACAGCTCAACTATAGTACTTTTAAAAATTCATTTTGAATATTTTTGGGTTTCTGTTTTTAATTAAGGGGCTTTGGATTTGTCTAGAGAGACATAATTTTTCTCTAATTCCATTTTCCTCTCCTCCTGTGTGTGTATGTATGTGTGTATATACTTATGTATGTGGTATGCATGTGTGTATCTGGGCATGTTTTGCATGTGAGTGGCTACACACATGGACATGTATGCCAGTGTATGTGAAGGTCTGAGGTTGATTTTGGAAATCATCTCCCTTTGTCCTTCCACTTAATTACTTGAGAGGCAAGGAATCTTTTTTTATTAAATATTTATTTATTTATTTATTTATTTATTTATTTATTTATTTATTTATTATGTATACAATATTCTGTCTATGTGTATGCCTGAAGGCCAGAAGAGGGCACCAGACCTCATTACAGATGGTTGTGAGCCACCATGTGGTTGTCGGGAATTGAACTCAGGACCTTTGGAAGAGCAGGCAATGTTCCCAACCTCTGAGCCATCTCTCCAGCCCCCGAGGCAAGGAATCTTAAACAAACTCTAGACTTATCAATAGGACTGGTCTTGCTAGCCAGCTTGCTCTGAGGCTCCCCTGTCTCCTCCTGCTATGGCTGGAATTACAGGCCAATCACCAAGTTGATAAATATTTCGAAGAGGTTTAGGGGTTGGGTGGTGGTGGTGCACGCCTTTAATCCCAACACTCGGGAAGCAGAGGCAGGCGGATCTCTGGGAGTTTGAGGCCAGCCTGATCTACAAGAGCTAGTTCCAGGACAGGCTCCAAAGCTACAGAGAAACCCTGTCTCGAAAAACTAAAAAAAAAAACAACAAAAAAAACCCCCAGAGGTTTAGGGGTCAAAATTCTAGTCCTCATGCTTGCCAGGGAAGGCGTTAATTGCTGAGGCATCTCCAGAGGCCCTATATCCTTTGAAAAAAAATTTATGAAAATCTAGTTAATAAAACATCACTTAATTTTCCTTCTGTGTTGATCTCTGCATTGTTTTCACTACAACACACCGTTGGCTAGATACGTTTCTATACTTTTTATACTGTTTAATAGTGAACTCATATAATTGATACTAATACTATACACTATAAATTCTATGGATGAGGACAAAAGAAATATTAGTATTTGGTGGGGATACTTGGCTCATAACCATAGTTTTGTGAGTAGTGGCAGTTGATACTAATTTCAGAAAATAACTTCTGATGCAGGAACATGAACCAAAAATGACAGCTCACAGTCCCACTCTCTTCGTAAAATGTGTCGTCTGGTGTCAGATATGGGCACACAACCCAGCTGCCAATTCGGAGCTGCAAGAGGAAGAGAAAAGGACTTGCTCTTCTGGGCCTCCCCAGCCCCTTACCCCAGAGGTGCGAATGATCTCCTTACTTTAAGGATCACCTGTAAGATTAAGCACAGTTAGGATTCGGGTGCTGTGTGCACTGAAGGTGCTTATTAACTGCTATTACTGTCATTCTCATCCAGGATGATTTGAAACAGCAGTGAGGCGCTATAATCTAAATTCTTGTTTGGATGATCATAGTGGAAATATCAATCTCTAGGGCCTGGGCACAGGAGCAGAATCAATGAGGCTGGCAGAAGGAGTCTGAAATCATTTTGTAGTATTCAGAGAATGGGGTATACACATTCCGGAAAAGGACACCTGGAGGAAGAACTGAGAACCAGAAACAATAATGTGAGGCTTCCCAGGGTGATTTCCTTGTGAGCTGTCCCCTTCCACGAAGAGTAGTGCCCCATTCATCAGATGATTCATGCCACAGACACATCTGGGCCACTGCCTGATACCTGAGTGAATGCTGCCCAGCATTAGGCAGATCATGGGCAGCCACTCTTTTTCTAGAATGTGTTATGACAGGTGAGTGTATATAAATGCAAAATTGAGAGAAGCAATTTAAAGGTCATTGTGAGAAAGGACAATTGTCATGGAGATTTATTGAACAAGCAGACCCTAATCACAACTGGTTCCAAGACTCAGTCTGAGATCAGTACCCCTACTTTTTCAACTGTGCAGAGACTGGTAAGAACTGGTATCAGACCAAGGGCAAAGAAAGCAAGAAGTCACTCCTGTCATGCTTGTTTTGTGTCCCTAAGTTGACTAGTGTCAGGCATGCTTGATTTTGGAGGGTCATGCTGGTTACCCAGGGGAGTGGGAATGCAGTGTTGTTTCTATTTATTTTGTTTCAAGGAGACAGAATTGAAGAAAGAAGAAATGGAGAAACACATATGTTTATTATGCCCTCCAAACGAGGAAGGCAAGATATAAATGAATGCATGTAATCATTTCACAGTTGAATGAAGCAAAACCAACTCCAGAGTCTGTCTCAACAGCATCCTTTATCTCTCTGCATTGAAAAGGTTGTTCCTATTTTGCATTCCCATTCCAAGTTACAAAGGGTCTCCCCTTGCTGGTATTTTACCCTCTCTATAACCCATCTCTTTATTTTCAGATAGAGACCAGCCTTCTAGTAGCATCTGTTCAACTTGGCTAACAGGTAAAGATCCATGGGTCTCTAATAAGCCTGGAAAAATAGTGGTACATACACACATAACCACAGAAAGAAAACAGAGTTGTGTACACAGATTCATTATTTAAAATCACATCTTTTTATGTATGTTTGGGTCTTTGAAAAAGAAGAATATAGGAGTCCTTATGTTTGGTGTTGCTACTTCTATTCTATTTTTAATGACATTATAAAGAATATAAGAAATGTCTAGTTGCTTAATTTTCTTTAGAATTGTGTTCTTATCCTCTCAACAATCAAACTTGGAATTTAGTTTTTCATGACAATAGGAGATGAAAAGATGAATTTTATGAAACTAAGTGAAAACTGAGAATAAGGACTTCTACTGTGGGGTATTACAGCACTTAATAACCTGGCAGTCCGCATGCCACAGGGTGTTCATGATTTCTAGACATTTCCATACTGTGGAGGAAAATAATAAAACGAGGGGGGAAACATATGTTAGATAGTGTTTAGAAAGTTTTGAACAAAAGCAATGTGCTTAATATTTTTCCTACTCTATTAAATGAAAGACAATATTATTCTAAAACAAAGCTCAGATTTTACTTGTAAATGATATGAACGGAATGGGTAAAATCATCATACAGAGAAATCACTGGATTATTTGTAATACTTCAAAAGTAACTAAAAACATAAAGCATGATTCAATAATGACCTTGAATCCAATTTCAAAATACATCCCCCAACTCTGTTTTAACATAATCTTGTAAACAATTTCAGCTATACAATTTTGACTCACAGTTGACCAGGAGGTGGGTGAAAATTCAATTTGAGCTGATGCGAATAAACATAGGACATTAAACTCAGCCTTGGCATCTTTGAAGAAAGATTTAGCTGAAACTTTTAGAGGAGATGGACGGCTTTGAGTTAGATCACCCATCAGACTGATTTCTAAACTATGTGGTCAAGGACAGACCTGCACCTTCTACTCTAAAATACATTAGCTAAGTCATGAGAAAAAGCCTGGGACTTGCAGATTTGAATACAGCACAAGAGTGTAGAAGGCTTCAGCAGATAAACTGCAGATCTGCATGAATACATAGCAGCTATCATGGCATCCTCAGAGGACCCCCAAATCTGTGGAAGCCAAGGTCCCTGGATATAACGGCACAAGTCTAATGGACAAGTGGAAAGGAGTCGTCAGTGGCTGTCTTCCTATTTGATGTCTGATTATTTACCTGAGTTCTTCCTTTTAATCTTAGTCAGAGTGAAGACTCATCCTCTTTTGTTTAGAAAACCATTTTTTTTCTTTAATTTGTTCTATTGTTTTTTATCTTCTCTAGTTGCTTTCTCTGACCTTTATTTCCTTTGCCTGTTAAGCTTAGGCTGTTTTTCTGCTTCTATTTTCTTGAGGTTTAATGCTGGTTCTTCTTTTTAAAATATAGGTGTTTATTACCATAATTTCCTTTATGAGTCCTGCTTTTGCACAGTCTGTTTAATTTATCTCAAAGACTCTATGATTTTCCTTTTTGGTTTCTTTTTTAACACATTTATTGTTGAAGAAAATAGAATTTAATTTTATGTATCTATGCAGCGCTCAGCCACCCACATTCCTTCTCCTATAATCAAAGGAGACGCTAGTTCAAATTTCAACCTTAAATCTGTCAAGACCTAAAGTGTTCCATTTTGGAGAATGCTCTATGTATAATTAAGAAGAATATATATTCTGCTGCTAAAGAGACAGATATTCTGATTATTTATTTGTTTCCTTATTGAGTTTCCTATTTTCCTATTTATATCGTGTATCTGTCACTGGAGGTCGCTATGGGAATCTCATGTAACTTTGTGTGTGTGTTGTCTGTTTTTCTGTTTTGCCTGAACTGAACACAAGGCCTTTTTTTACACAGTTAGCTGGGGACTCTGTCCCTAACTGACATCTCTAGCTCCGGAAATCTGCTATTATGTAGATGCCTATTCTTTTCCCCTTCATTCCTATCAATGCTTGTTTTGTATGTGCAGGTGCACTAATAATAGGTGTATATATTAATATTTGTATATCTTTTTGAGAATTGATCCTTTTATTTTTACATAATGTCCTTTTTGCCCTTTAAAGTCCTTTCTCATTTTCACAGAATCTAGTTTTTTATAACATCATTTTCATTGATAGCTATCCTTATCTCTAAAGTGGGTCTCTGATAGACTTTTGTTATAGTTGTTTGTTTTTAAATCTATTTAGTCACTCTATATCTTTCAATTGAGAAACTTGATCAGTTTACATTTAAAGTAAATATACTATTACCATTGTGTTGTTTTTCTGCCTTCCAATTCTTTTGGACTCCGTTTCCTCTCTTGCTGTTTTTATTTCTGTTTCATTGATTGTTTTGTAGCAACCTGCTTTAATTCTTTTACCTTATTATTTCATATAATTTATATAGTTACTATTTTATGACTGCTTAGATTAAATGTTTGTTCATGCTGCCCCAAGAAGAGCATCACACAAGAGACACTCCCTATATCTACTATATAATCAAGTGAAAGTCAGAAGTATGAGAATCACGGACTGCTCCTTAGACAGCTGTTCACATCAATGTGTAAGACTGCAAAATCTATGGCTTTCCTTGCCCTGGATCCAGCCAGGAGACCTTTCCTAACCTTTGAACTCTGCTAATATTTTTCAGAGACAATTCATAATGTCAGAGTTTTTCCACAATGAAGAACATAAATGCCTAAGTCACCTGTATTAATTTGTTTACCATTATTATAAACAGACTGCACAGCTGAACAGCTTATAAGTTTTGATCCCATCCGGTCACTATCTGGTTAGCGTCACCTCACTGAATCGACATGCAGAGGATGTCACGTAAGTCTCATGGGAACACACTGAGCATGCTTTGCTGGCTTTGTTCTCTCCTCTTCCTTCTCTCCTCTTTCTGTGCTCCTTTCCTTCTTCTACAGCCACTAATGCGCACAGGGAATCCCTATCCTAATGACCTCATCTAATACTAATTATTTCTCAAAGGTCCTAACTTTAGATGCTATTAACACATGACTTTGAGGATTATTTTTCTAACACTTGAATTATGTGGACTAGGCACACTTATTCTAAAGTACTACCCAAGAATATAAACAAAATCTAATATTGTTTGACAATTTACATGTCCTTTTCACATAATTAAATTTGTTTGCATGTTTTCTTTTCTGAGATAGGGGCTCATGTAGGTCAGGCTAGCCTCAAAATCTCTATGTAACCTGAGGATGAGATTGAATTTTCAATCCTCCTGTCTCCACCTCTGAGAAGGCAGGTGTTACAGGTGGGTGCCGCTATACTAGACTTTGAATTGTTTAATTTAACACATAGTCTGTTTTTTTAGAGGAGGCACAGTTATTGTCATAACTCCCTTCTTTCTCATCATTACCCTGCACTTTGTCATTATTAATATCAAAAAAATTGAGACTATTTCATTTCCTAAGACCCCATACTGTGGTTTAAGCTAGTGCTTGGCTCAAGCTAGAGTCTTCACCACTACACTGCTTTCGTCTGAAGGGATTTACTACTTCAATGATACTGGAAGCACCAAGAGTTACTTCTGAACTGGTCAGGAACTGCTTTCTGTTTGTCTGTACTTATTTTACATATCCCAAGTTTATTAGTTAAAGATAGCTTAATTTGCTCCATAAAATTCTGATGATACTGCATGTATGAAAAGAAATGAGTTAGGATTAGAATTTACTTTAAGAGACTGCAAGTATCAATCCATTTATGTGAGTCTTTGCCTGGCTGTTGTTCTAAAGCTAAACAATTTTGGGTTAAAAATCGTGTTCATTTCATCTTTCTTAGGCTTAGATTAACTCCGATTTTTTTGCTAACCCCACCTATCTAGTAACAGTCATGGTATTTCAACTATTCTAGGTGTGACTTTAAAGTCTCTCAGGTTGGAGGTGGCAAAGGAGGGGTATGATTGACAGGCTGCTTGCTCATCATTAGGGGGAAGTACAGCATTTTCTCATTTTCCTTGATTAAAAATGTTCTCTCAAGGAAGTAGGGGTATTTAAAATATTTTTCTTCACGAATTTCAAACAGAATATTAAGAGTATAACCACTTATTTTTGGAATTTCTGTTCTTTGTACTATGTGCCATTGCTTTATTGTCCTATTGTGGTAAATATTAAAGCTAAAAAAATGACTACGATGATTATGCAGCAGCTGATTTTGGAAATGAATGTCAATTTAAATTGGCCTCGCTGACATTTATTAGTAATTCAATTTTATTCTGTGTAATTGTGAGATTATAAATAATTCAAATTAGAGTCGAAATATAGTCCTCAGACATCTCCAGATCATCTCCTGTACTTTTAGATATGTCAACCTGTCTTAAAAGCCAAAAACTCTATTGTCTTGTTACATAAATTCTAATCAATAAAGTGTTTTAAAAACATTTCTTGTTTTCCTCATGCAGCTCACCATAAAGTTTCCTCTTGTAAAATCTATTTTCCCTTTTATTTTTGACATTTATCCCTAGTGTTCATAAGATGAACTTTGAAATAAAGTTTATAATGACTTCTTATGAAGTATAATCTGTATATCAGTCAATCAAACTTTAATTTTTATTTTAATTTGGAGAGGTGGATTTTCATGTTGATCAAAGTGGTTTGAAGTGTTTCTCATATGAAAAGATAGTGACTTTAATATTTCTTGTACTGTGTTAGTAGCATCTATTAGTGAGATCTAACTATTAGTAATAGCTTTGGTCTATAAATATCAGATCATAAACTAACTCTAGAAAATATATGCCAAGGTATTTATTAACCAGCAGAAATTAAATGTTTAAATTAACATGGATGATTTCCTGGGATCCTTTTTACACTTATTGTGGAATAAGATGATGTTTCCATCATAATCTTATTATGAGTTCACCAAATTTGTAAAGATTCATCTCTGAGATCTGTGGGGTAGAGGACTTGCTTTAGCTAGAACCACTCCTGCTCCAAGTCTCTCCGTGATGAGGAAGAGTATGGTAGTTCACAGAGATGGCAGAGCTCCTAGTCAGCTCCTAAGGCTCCATTTAAATCTTTTCATAATGGTTTTTTCAACTAAATTCCCACTTGAAGAAAATATATCCAATTCAAAAAAAAGTGGCATCTGACAAAATATTTTAATTAGAGAATAAATAGATTTTCCCCACAATGCTATTATCACTAAGTTCTTCCCTGTGCACGTTAGCATTTTTCTACCACAAAAACAAAATCTATTCAATCTGAAAAGGCTGTGTTCTTTGTTTTCAACTGTCTGCCTTCCCTAAAGACAGAAATGTGGGGACAGTAAGGAGATCAATGGCTGCCAGGTAGGAGGAGTCAGAAGGGTAGACCTAAGGATGCTGAGAAAGATCACTAAATATTACTTAATGGGAGAAAAACTTATCAGTAGTAAAATAGCAACAACCAGCACAGACCATCTGCATGCACCTTCCCTTGCAAGGAGACTATAGTCCACGAAAAATCACTGCCGTGGTTTGAAAATAAATTGTTCTCCATAGACTCCAGTTTGAACAACTGGTCCTTAGGTGGTAGGACCATTTGGAAAGGTTATGGAAACTTTAGGAAATGGACCCTTCCTGGAGAAGTCTGTCACTAGAGGTGAGCTTTGATTTTATAGAATGGATCAGGTTTTGTTCTCCCTCAGTTTCCTGAATGTGGAAGAAATGTGACCAGACACCTTCCTGCTCCTGCTGCTGTGTCCCCATTGGCTTTTGTAAAGCCTTCTCCATGGTGATGGACTCCATCCCTCTAGACCTGCAAGGCAGAACAAACCTTTCCCCACACTTTTTTTTTTTTTTTGGTCTGAGTATTTTCTCAAAGCAACATATAAGAAATTAATAGAGCCATCAATACTTTTGTAGATGGTCATGTAGGAATCTGAGTTCTTCAAGAGGAGGGCAAGAAGCCAAGGTACCTGCCCAGAAGGTGTCAGCCTGATCCCTCAAAGGCTGTTATGATAGTGTCAAGGTTAATCTTCTCCTAACATTGACTTCAAAGGATAAGCATGGTCTGGGCATAGTGGACACAAAACCACTGACACATTTCCAAATGAAGAGACCTCTCATTAAAAAAAAGTAGGATGTTTTTACATCATTGTTTTCCTTTTCCTCAACAAAGTTCTTAATTTATTTTCCTTCTGTCTTTGTTTTTCCTGCAATATTTAAAATTTGCATGGGCATGCATATTTAAAATGTAACAAGGATTCAATGTGATCCTTGTAAATGCTTTCTATATGAGAAATATATATGTGGATGACTCACAGTGGACATAATTTGCATGCTGCTAATTAGAATTTGACAGAATCATTCTTGACAATTTTCATAGGGATTCTTGGAATTGTTTACAAGCTCGAATTCATCTGCAAAATATGCACTCAAAAATCCCACCCCAGGTCTCCCTGTGACTTCTTGTTCGCACCATGGAATTTCCCTGCTCACTGTGGTATTCAGCTTTTGTGCACAGTAAGCTTGCTTGTTGAATTGATCTGCCTCCTTCTTGTCTATTCAACCCACTGCCCCATGCACCACTCCACAAATACAAGTCTAAGAAAACAATTTAGATATGGCATAAAAATTGGAAACTTCAATATCCAGACTACAATCCACAGCTCCAGAGAAGCCAGGTAACACAGAGGACTGTAAGAGGCACACACGGATTATCCTGGGAAGGGGAAATAGATGAGATCCCCTGGGTAAACTGGGGGCAGGGGCCATTAGAGGAGAGCGGACGAGGGATGAGAACTTGAGGGAATGGGATGTCTGAGTAGGGGGAGGAATGGACAGGGAGAGTAATGAAGGAGATTCTTGATAAAGAGAGCCATTATGGGGTTAAGGAGAAACCTGGTGCTTTGGAAATTCCCAGGAATCCACAAGGAAGACCCCAGGTAAGACTCCTAGCAATAGTGGGGAGGTACCCTGAACTGCCCTTCCCTTGTAATCAGATTGGTGACTACCCTAACTGTCATCATGGAACCCTCATCCAATAATTGATGGAAGCAGATGCAGAGATCCACAGCTAAGTACCAGGCAGAGCTCCTGGAATACAGTCAAACGAGGGAGAATGGATTAATAAGCAAGGAGGGGGGCAAGATAATCATGGGGAAACCCACAGAGACAGCTGATCTGAGCTCTTGGGAGCTCACGAACTCTGGATTGACAACTGAGGAGCCTGCACAGGATTGAACTAAGCCTTCTGCATGTGGGCAGTAGTTGTGAAGCTTAGTCTGGCAGTGGGACCAGGATCTATTCCTGGTGTGGAAATGATTTCTTATTAATAAAGAAACTGCCTAGGCCCATTTCATAGGCCAACCCTTAGGTAGGCGGAGAAAACAGAACAGGATGCTGGGAGAAAAAAGCTGAGTCAGTGAAAATTGATATGGGTATGAATAATTTGCATTGGTATGGATTTTAAGGTCAATTTTGTTATATGTATATGTATTTCTGATCTTGATTAAGATGTTGTGATTGTGTAGTTCATTTTTAAAATGTAATGTATAATTAGGAAATATAGGTTGTTAATGGATAATCATTGATAATAATCAAGCTTGTAGTCATGTTAGTTAGATTTTCTAGATATATAGAGATATATTTCAATTAGATAGGCATTCTTCATATCTTTCAAAGACTACAGAATATGGCATTTTAAATGTTTTAATAACTTAGGGTTTTTCATGACAATGAGACACGTCTGCTCCTGACAGCGCCAATCTACTTAAAGAGGAAGATGGGCATCAAAGAGGATCCTTATGGACGTTGATAGCCATTTGGGCAAGAAACTGCTCTTGCCTGGACTGTTGCATAAACTGGACACAGAAAACCCACAGAGAGAGGACTGCTAAACTTGCCAAAAGGTGAGATGGTCTTTCGGGGTTCCTGATTCATGAGAGTCTGCGAGACATTCTACAGGACACAGCAAAAAGTGACTAAACTGTCTTTGAAATTTCCTGCTTGATGAAAATGTCTGCTGTATACTATGGGCCTGAAGGCTGAAGATGGATGCCCCAACGGTACAAAAAAACTTTGGGTGACTGTCCAGGCAGCGAGATGTCTCTGTCATTCCTAGAGTTTGGATTTCTTGTTTGCTTAGGAAGTATTATATCCTTCTGGAGTCTTTGATGGAGTTAAAAAATAAATAGATAGTTATAGTTTTCCATTGTTATGATAAAAGATAAAATAGATATAAATATTGTAACTGTAATTCTTGCTTGATAACTGTTTTGTTATTTGTAATTTTGCTATGTTAAAGTTAAAGCCTTCCTTTTTTTGTTTAAACAGAAAAAGGGGAAATGATGTGGAAATGATTTCTTATTAATAAAGAAACTGCCTAGGCACATTTCATAGGCCAACCCTTAGGTAGGCGGAGAAAACAGAACAGGATGCTGGGAGAAAAAAGCTGAGTCAGTGAGTCGCCATGATTCTCCCACTGCAGACAGACGCAGGCTAAGATCATTCCTGGTAAGCCAGCTTGTGGACTACATAAAATAATAAAAATGGGTTAGATCAATATGTAAGAGCTAGCCAATAAGAGGCTAAAACTAATGGGGGTATAAAGCTAGCCGTGCAGGCAGCCGGGTGCTAAAAAGCCGCTCCAAACACAACATCCTGGTGCATGAGCTGGCATTTTGGAGCCCATTCCTTATGGTGGGCTTGCTCAGCCTTGATACAGGGAGCAGGTGCTTGGCCCTGCCTCAACTTAATGTGCCATGCTTTATTGACTCCCCATGGGAGGCCTTACCCTTTCTGACATGTGGATTTGAGAAGGTTGGGGGGAGAAGTGGGAGGAGCAAGAGGAGGGGAGGGAGGGGGAACTGTGGTTGGTATATTGAATAAAAAATAATTAAAAAGGAAAAAATATAAAACTTCACAAAATTCAAGGGGCAGATTTAATATTCTTATTTTAAAGCTAGAGAAATAAAAGTGAAAAAAGTTAAATAATTTTTTTAAAGTCTCTGTGATGGTTATTATTATCAACTTGAGAGGATATGGAGTCACCTAGGAGATGGGCCTATGGGTGTGCCGATGAAGATTTATCTTAAGTTAACCTATATGGAATGATCTGTTTTAATGGAAGGTGGGATCATTCCTTGGCAAAGGTGCTGGACAGTACGGAATGGAGAAAGGGAGCTGACTGCTGTCGAAGGATCCTCTCTGCTTCTTGACCATGAATATACTGATGATCTGCTTCAAGTGCCTGCTGCTGTGACTTCCTGATATGATGGTCTGTGATCTAGAACTGTGAGCTATAATTAGCCCTCCCTCCCTTACAGGGTATTTGTTAGAATATTTTATACGACAACAGGAAAAAATAAATGAGGCAGTTATATAGCTCTATATGGTAGCTAGTAGAAGCCGTCTATTCCTGTGGTCAATCCTGTGGAAAGTCTTGTAAATATTAGTAGTATAATTAGCAAGTGGGTAGATGGATAAATGAAAAAAAATCATCCTTGAAAAGTCTATTTCATAAATGATGATAGCATTAAGGTCCTTAGGAAATAGGATAGCACCCATGTATACAGGAAGCTAACCAAACATCCTATAATAATCACAATAGAAAATACAAGTGTTTGCGATCTTCCAGTTGCTCTCCTGGCTATGAAGGCTCTTAGATAGCAGAGTTGAGGTGGTGTGACTTCTGAAGAGTGTGACAGCTGCGGCTACAGACCGAGGTAGGGATGGTTGAACGCAGGCTGATGGCATCCTCCAGGAGGTAGGGTTATCTTGCTGAAACACTCACCAGTTTA
>NC_022036.1:619790-624870 GCF_000317375.1 Microtus ochrogaster
ATATCACCTAGCTGCCGCCACCACAGTGCCATCACCTCCTCCTCCTCTTCTTCTTCGATGTAGGTGCTGGGAATTGAACCCAGGTGTCCACGTTTGCAAAATAAGAACTTTACCAACTGCCCTATTGCTCCAGCTTTAACATGCTTTTTAATTTCATCCTGCAGCATGATTGATGGGGGGGGGTGTCAAAAGCATTCTGTTTCTTAGGTCATAAAACAAATCTCATAGAGCAGGCTAGGGCTAGGGAATAAAGTCTGACCTCTGAATGTTTTCTTGGATCACCCTTCTGTTTCTCTCAAGAAGAGAACATCATCTATTCCACTCAAGTCCATTTATCATTCAGTTAGTGGGCTCCATCTATTTCTGGAACCTGCAGCCTTCCGAAGAGCTGACATATAAACGTAACATGATTCATCTCTCTCTCTTTCTCTGTGCTGTCATCAATAACACTTTGGGCTGTGGTCAAACCATATTGACACTTCGCTGACATCTTTCTGGGGTCCAATTACCTTCCTGTCAGGGTACAATCCATGAGGCGTCAGGAGGGTTCTATGCCATGCAAGCAAGTTGGCTCCCGAATATGCCAGAGACAGTATATTATATATCATCTTTTTGCTTCTTCTAGAAACTGGGAGAGGCATTTCCTCATCCTTGTTGCCACAGGGTTCTAACTCAGTGCTGAGAGAAGCACGGGGCCTTGAGGGAAACACAGATCTGCTGCGATCCTCTTCTTGCCTGGGTGATTCAGGCCGGTATTCCTCCCTCCACGTCCCAGTGTGGATCCTTAATGAGAGGACAGGAGCTGTTATCAGGGCCCCTAACACTGAAACAGACACACTGAAAAGCGTGTGCCCTTCTAAAAGGGCTTGGCTCTTTAGATTTTGCAGGGGTGTCATGCTGCAAGGCAGTGCTATAGTTTTGTGGTTTGGATGTATGAAGTCCTCCTCGGCTCCCATTCTGGAATGCTTGGATCCTAGTTGCTGGCACTGTTTGGAGAGATTGTCCATTACCAGAACAACCTTCCCCTTGTTGGAAAGAGCATTTCTTCTGTAGTAGGATTGCCTCTGTTTCTCTTCATTTCACGCTTTATACGGGGAGGTCCTCTGCGGATGTCTGCTGCCTGGGTTTCTTTCCCCTTCCTTCCTCCACTGAACAGCCCGTTTTAAAATCCAAGGGAATAAGCACTGCATTTGTTTCTTTCTTTGGGGAGCAAGGGGAAGTGCTGGTGGTTCCAAGAGATTTTAATTTCTAGCACAGTATAGAGTTTCTAGATGATGGGAAAGGACTTCTGTGGCTTTCTGTTTCTGGACAAGTCAGCCAGATGTGTCTAGATTGCTCTTAGATTTGGGGTTTGAACATGAAACTTTCATATTCCCTGCGAAGTGTGTGAAGTGTGTATTTGGTGTAATGTGGTGAAGCCTTATCTGAGCAGTATTAAAGCACATTTCTCCACGGTGAACCATATTTAAATGCTCTATTGCCAGGAAGTCATCTTCATCTGTAGAGATGGGGCTATGTTTTTACGTAGGATTTCCTTTAAACAAAGAGCAGGAAGAGTCAATGGACTTTTCCCTTTCCTTCCCCAATAAGGAGAGGCCATATTAATAAAGTGGTCTCACATTACTACTGAGCACACTAGGGCATGTTAATCCTGTAGAGATGTTATCCAGGGGTGACATTGTGACATTGCATTCATAGACCGGGCAACAGTCCAGTGATAGTCTGTTCTAGGTCAAATGAGAAGGACAGCTATCTGCAGCAGAGTCTTGGAATTTCTTCCTAAAAACAACCAATATAGGTAAAATCAATAAGACAAGATACAGTTCTTCTTTCTGTAGGAGTTAGGGCTTTCTGTAGGATTCAGGGATATTTCTGTCCCTCTGGGGTCTGGAGGAGGCTTCAGAACTGCCCCTGGATGCACAGAGATGCCACAGTGAGGCCGATGACTGCAGAGGGCACCACTGGAACTTAGCAGGGCCTTGGAATTTGCTTTCTTCTGTAATCTCTAAGTATGGCTAATTTGGAGAGCAGTTTCTCACTTCTCCCACTCTGACAATTCCATTAATATCCAGTTTTCAATCTTGCTGAAGGTGTGGTCTGATTTAGTTTCCACTGCACATGGGCTGAGTAAGAAACCTGACCTGGTTCATAAGAGCGTCTATGATGGCCACAGACTAAAAGGCCAGGGAATGGGGCAGGAGAACAGGGTCTTGCAAAGAACTATCAGCATCAGGATCACAATAGGACTTGGTACCCGAGGCCAGAGCAGAAGGAATTGGGCAAATTCCTCCTTAACTTCCCAAAGGTACTACTGGTTTTGTGTGTGTGTGGGTGTGTGTGTGTGTGCACATACTCACATGTGCCTTGTGTGTGAGTGTTTCTTGATATGAACATCTTCCACTACAGATGCATGTTGAAAATTGCCTGATAAAATATAGAAAGACCTCTATGTCTACAAATATCTTCTTGGAATCTCTTGTCTATTTCACTGTATTGGCCATTTTTCTTATTGATATAATATGATGTTTGTCAAAAGCAATCCAATGTAGCCTGTAGAGGTGGTGGAACTGATACAAGCACTTATTGCTCTTCCAGAGGATATAGGTTCAATTCCCAGGACCCATGGTGATCCACTGCCCTCTTCTGGCCTTTTGATACACATACATATATGTAAGCAAAACACCCATACATGTTTATTTTTTTTTATAAAAGCAAACAAAGGAAGGGTTAATATTGGTGCAGAGTTTGAGGGCACAGTCCACTGTGGCAAGGGACTGCAGTAGGAGTGTGAGGAGGTGGTTATGCTGCATCTAGAGTCAAGAAGCAGAGAGTGAGGAATGCTGGTGCTGAGCTCACTTTCCACTTTTTACTCTGTCTAGGGCCCCAGTTCCTGGGATAGTGACAACAACAGTTAGGATGGATCTTCCCAGCTCAATGAAATCAATCAGGAAGCTCATGTGCAGACTTTCCCAGAGGTTTGTCTCCTAGGTGACTTTAGAGCCTCTCAAATTAATACTTCATATTCAACATCATATCCACCATGTGGTACCTACTTCAACACCATGGCCAAGAAAGGACCACTGTGAACTCTTACAACACTCTAAAGGTCACAGAATCAGCAAGTTAGAGGCTCAGGATTCAACAGTTAGAAATCATTCCTATCAGTTTATTCTAAAGAATCCTTCTTTTGTAAGATTAAAACAACAAGACATTTACATATGAATATCGAGAACACCATGTAGGTATATAAAAGTACCTAGCCAAAAAAGAGTCATATACTCATGTTCACTGTGGAACTGTTGCTGTCCCAAACGTGTCTACAAACGTAGAAACAACTTATATGTTCACCGCTGGGTTAATGACTACGCTTGCATGGTCTACCCTCACAGCAGAGACTTGGACACGGTTATGAAAAGAAGAGAAGCTCTGATATCCATTACGAGATGCATGCATCTTGACAGCATTACCCTAAGTGAAAGAAGCCAGTCACAAGAAAACAGATCTTTTATAATTTCTCTTATGAGAGGTGCATAGAGTGGTTGAAACCACAGAGACAGGAGGTAGAATGGTGGTTACCAGGGGCATTGAGGAAGCTACTGTTTAATGGGCATGGCGTTTTAGTTTTATCCGATGAGAGGATTCTAAAGATGAGTGAAAGGTGGTGGCACAACAAAACTAATATACTTAATATTATTTAATTAACATTTATAATGGCTCATATTTTTCTTCTTTATCACAATTAACAATGTGAAAGTACTTACATTTCTCTCATTCTCTATTTGTCTGTCTATCTATGTATCTAAGCACGAGGAGTTGTCTGTTTTGGGTTTGAATCTCATCCCACTAATTCTTAGCTCTGTGTCCTGGTAAATTAACTCCTCTAGGACTTTGATTGTCCTCTATCCTAGGACAAATGTGAGGTTTAAATGACACGCTATATTTCAGTCACTGGAACCATGCCTGACACACAATGGAAGACTCCAGAATGATACAGATGAAACTGCACTCATAAATATCTCAGTTCATCTAAAAGGTATCTGAAAACTTTGTAGGGAAATGTCGGCCAAAGGATTAGATAAAGTCATATATAAACCATGAAAATGTATAATGAATACTTTTTGAAATATTCAAGAAACTCATGGGTAGGAAGCTGGGCCAAAGGAAAAGCAATTTGCTGCTTTGAAACATGGGGGAGACCCTTGGATGAAGTCCTGCCTGGGGAAGGCTGAGCATGGATTATTTCTAACCCAGAAAGCAAATGCCTGCTAGACAAGCAGATTCCATTCAGTAAGAACAAAACAGAATCAACTGGTTAGCAGCCTTCCTAGCATGGGGGTGGGAACTGCTTGCTAATTGTCCTGCAAAGACTGATCTGATGGCCTTTCACTTCACTTCCATCCCACCATGCCTGCATCATCTTGGCCAGGATGCAATTGTGCAGAAATTCTACAATGAGAGCCACACAATGAGAGAAGGGTGCTCGAGCAAAGAACGATGCTCCTTCACCCATAATTCTGCTTCAGAATGGCTAATTTCAGAGGCAATGATCGTGCTCATTGAGTTGGGCTGCATGAGACCAGGAATTACCCAGCAGTGGCTACTTAGCTGAGACCCATGCTCGCTTAATTAGGATTCTGGCACGGTAGGTGGGAATATTGACTATTGCTGTGCACAGTAAATCATAAATGTTAAATCGCATTCAATCCCAAAAATAACTGTGCGAAACTTCTCACAGCATAGATAATCAGGCAATTATGGGGATGGTTAGAGAACCTCCAGGCCATGGTGGCCTTGTTGTGAGACCTGTCCTGCTCTGAGCAACGATCTCATTTATCTCAGCTCCATTTGTATGTCTCTTATGCTACTGGATAAGAGTAAATGCTCACTCCTTCCTGATAGAAGAGAAAGTGGGAAGTACCCTACAACTTATGGGCACAGGCGATCGCTTCCTAGGTATAACCCCAGCAGCACAGACATTAAGGACAACATTGAATAAATGGGACCTATTAAAACTGAGAAGCTTCTGTAAAGCAAAGGACACTGTCACTAAGACAAAAAGGCAACCCACTGACTGGGAGAA
>NC_022036.1:626319-634193 GCF_000317375.1 Microtus ochrogaster
AGGCAGGGAACCCTGACTGCTCTTTGGACTGGAGAGGGAGGGGGAGAGGAGTGGGGGGATGGGGAGAAGGGTGGGAGGAGGGGGAGGGAAATGGGAGGCTGGGAGGAGGTGGAAACTTTTTTTTCCTTTTCTCAATAAAAAAAAGAACATCAAAATAAAAAAAATCTCAAAAAATGAGTAAATGCTCACTATATTTATTAGTGTTAGACATAGAACATGTGGTCTATGGTTTAAATTTAGAATTTAAGATTTTCAAATAGCTGGTTAAAACCACAGCACCAACAACTTATCTGAGAGATAAAAACAATGGAGCTGTCTTCACAATAGCATCTGAAAGTCCAAGCCTGGGAACAGGGGATGGGATGTTTAGCCTGTTCGCTGCTCATTACTGTTCATTTTTCTGTCTCTTCTTATTCTGGAGTCCTAAATTATGCAATTTCAGAAGTTTGTAATGATTTTAGCCCAGTCTTGTATTTAAATAAAAATAAAAATAGCTTATCTCATTGTAATTTTAAGAACATTGTCACCAATATACTTTAGGACCTTCATGTGACTTGGCAAGTATTATCTGATTCCATTTTGCTGATAACAAAGCTTAAGTCAGGGTACAGTGAGATGGCTCAGGTGCTTGCCTCTTACAGCTGAGGATCCAACTTTAATCCTTGGGATCCAAATAAAGGTAGAAAGAAAGAACTGTCTCCATAAAACGTTCTCCACACATGTTACTCTACACCATCATTACAGATAAATCATGTACACACACATACACCATCATTACAGATAAATCATGTACACACACACACACACACACACCATCATTACAGATAAATCATGTACACATACATACACACCATCATTACAGATAAATCATGTACACACACACACACACCATCATTACAGATAAATCATGTACACACACACACACACACACACACACACACACACACACCAGCAGTAACAACAGCAGCAGCAGCAGCAGTTGTAAAAATCAAATGTCTCAAGCTGGACCTCAGAGGGCACAATGCTACAGCAATACTTCGTACTCATTTGAGTCTGTCCACTGGATGACAGAAGTCTTTGCTATTGAAGTAATCCTGTGGGAAGACCTAACTTTCTTTTAGGGCTGAAATAAGTCTGAAATAGGGACCAACAGGGCATTATTCTTACCTTATAATGCATTCAAAGTGATTTCCCACATGAGTTGTACTTGTAGGTACACACTTATTGTTTCTTTCCCCGAATCTCTCAGCAAAAGAAGTAACAGCAGTGACCACTAGAGGGCACAGAGGCTCACCTGGATACTGGTCCACCACTCATAGCTCCTACTCAGGGAGGCAGCAGCACCCAAAAACCGGCTTTCCCATCTGTTCTGGAGGGGACAGGCACCCAGACAGTGTTGCAAAGCATGTACTTGAACCCAGACCTTAGAAGCCATGGTCGGCAATGTTTCACTCCTGAAAAAACCTGTTTTGCTCATGTCCAACAGAGAGGGAGAGGAACAAGGACTTTGTGCATTCTGCAGAACTGCCTGCCTCTCAAGCCATTTCTGGGAGTGCTGGGCTAGGAACCAAAACAAAACACTCCTCAATAATTCCTGATTTCTGAGCGTATCCATAACACCTGCTGGGAGAGGGCTAGAACCTTGCTTGAGACCTGCTGCAGAGCTAGGCTAGAGCCAGAAGGAACCATTTCTCAGAGAGGTTCATCTTCAATCATTCAATTGGAAGCATTGGAAAACGCAATATGTACCATATAAAGCCACATAAAAGACTCTCATATGAGCTGGAGAGTTGGAGCAGTTGGTAAAGCAACTTAAAGGCTTACTTTGCAAGCACAGGGTCCTGAGTTTGGTCCTGAGACCTCTGTTGAAAAGTCAGAGGTAGCAGTGGTAATAAACACTTGTAATCTTAACATGGATGAGGCAGAGAGGTGAATCTAGCTAGCCATCCTTGCTTAATCGACAAACTCTAGACCAATCTTGTCTCAAAATAAGGTGGACAGTCATCCCGAGGAACATGACACCGAATGTTGTCCTCTGCCCTCCACATACACACACATGCATATACTGAATTGCAAACATGTGTGTGTCTACACGCACACCACATATACAGCACACATATACACCTGAACATGGATGCGCAGCTTCACACCTCCCTACATCCATCCAGAGAATACCAAATGACGATGTACCCTTTACTATACAACCTATTAAATGTCTACTTTTCTGTAGTCCATTTAATTTAATATATATGTATATATATATATATATATATATATGTTTTCTTTTGTTGTTTTTTTTCTGGTTAAGTCTGTTTTATTTGTTGATATATTTTTTATTTTTTTCTTTATTTATTAAAGATTTCTGCCTCCTCCCCTCCACCACCTCCCATATCCCTCCCCCTCATCCAATCAAAATATGCAGATTAAAGAAAGCGTTTTCACAGTAAGTGTTTCACTTGTGATTTATTTTTAGTATACTGACAACAGATCAAGTGGTTGGGAGGTTAGAATCTCCCAAGGCAGCCCAACTTCAAGTTAAGTTCTCTCTACTGCTTCTGAGTGTTATGAAAGAGGATTCCAGAAACACTTCTACTGACTTCAGATCTTTAAAGCATCTACTCAGGGACCCTTTGCCTAGTGTATTAATGGGCTAAGCCTGAAATCTTTATCTCTGTGGCATAGAGCATTTGATAGTTTCTTTTATAAATGTATTCCATTTTTCAATTTGTTCAAAAGACAAGTATCTTATGCTATATGTCATTAAGTGAACTCTACAGAAGCAAAGTGGTGGTAAGGATGTCCTAGTTGCTATTTAGTCACAAGGGAACAAGACACCAGCAATGATCCGGGCTCTGAGTATCTAAAATGCTACAGTTTATCCAACGCCTGTTGAGGAGCTGTGCAATAAATAATAGAGCAAGTTTAACCATAGAAAGCTTTCTGTTCTGTGACCTGGATTCAGTTTTATTCTTTGGAAGGTCTCGGGGGCAAATGCATTTCTCTAAAGTCTATACTTGTTTCCTGAAATCCCACTAATGCTACATTCTGGATTTGGTTGCAGATATTAGGTTACTGGATCCCTTTAATATTCCTAAAGCTGAACTCATTGTCTCTGAGTCCACTCAGACTACTTGGTCTCTACGGCTTGCTGCCCTGCCATTTCTAGGAGTGCAAACAGCAAGCCTGCATGGACTCCTCTTTTTGTCTCATGGTCATAAACACCAGGCCTCGGTAGCTACCGACTCCCAAACTCTCAGACATATCCTGCCATTCTCAATGGTCCTTCCCACCTGTGCCTCAAGCCCTTGAGAGTTTTTAAGGACTGTGGTGGTTTGAATGAGAACGCCCCCCATCATCTCTGCCATTTGAATACGTGGTTCCCAGTTGCTGGAGCTGTTGGAGGAGGCTTAGGAGGTGTGGCCTTCTTGAAAGAAGTACCTCACTGTGGGCAGCCTTTGAGGTTTCATTCTCTCTGATTCCTGCTTGTAGTTTACAATGTAAGTTCTCAGCTTTCTTTTCCAGCTGCAATGCCTGCTTGTTGCTGTACTGACAGACTCTTCTCCCTCTGGAACTTTCAGCCAAAATAAATCCTCCCTTCTGTAAGTTGCCTTGGTCATGGTTTTTTATTACACTAATAGAAAAGCAACTAATAAAAAGACATTTTTCGGTACAATTTTTCTGATTCCTTCTTTCCGTCACACACTTCCTGATGGCAATCTGAACAGAACTGCCTGGCTAAGCTCCAGTCACATGATACTACCGCTGTACTGACAGTCTTGCTCATTTATGCTTCCCCTTCAAGAACATCAAAGCAGACAACCCCTACTCTCATTTGAGCATGCCACTTTCTCTGAGGACATTCTTGACTCTTCCCTTCTCCCTCTCAGCAAGTGTTGAAATTTCTCCCCCTAGGGAGTTGTATCCTACACATCTCCTTCCAAGCAGACTCTGTTTTGGCTGCCACATGTCTAGGCCTTTTTCTACAACTGGTTAGTAAGTTGCCTGTGGATGAAGGGAATGTTCTATTGTCAATCGTTCCGTTGCACACAGCATGATGTCTAGAAACAAGGAGGTTTACTTGGAGGCATGCTCTAGATTTTCCTCCCACTGCCTTTTTCCATGCTCCTAGGAGGTAGGGGAAGAAGAATTGAATAGCGATGGTGGTAACAGTATTCTGGCTGTGCCAAGTCAACCTCCTGAAGTGCCCAGGAATTAGACCAGAAGAGACAAGTGGATGAGAGAGTCTTCTAAGCCTGCTGACATATAACCAATATAAAGTAAAAATGAGTCAGGGCAGAGTTTCCTGTTGGTGCCACTTGCTGTTTCATCCCCAGTACCTGGCAGAATCTCTGTTATGTAACTTTTCAAGTGATATTTGCTGAATACACAACAGATGGATGGACTGACAGAATGAAAAAAAGATTGACCTGACTGCCCATGCGCTTCCCATTTTCAGCTTCCAGTCTCTGCAGAATGTGTATGCATAAGTATAGATGTGCTCTTCAGGCAGAGCTGAAAATTAGCTATTAGAGTTTTTCTTTCACAACCAGCCACAGATAAAACATAGAGAGGGACTGGAGAGATTGCCCAGTGGTATGGGAACACTTGCTATTCTTGCAGAGGATCCAGGTTCAATTGCCAACACCTGAAATGGATGGGTTATAACTGCCTCTAGCTTCAGCTCTAGAAGATCTGATCCCTTTTTCTGTCCTCTGATAATTCTACACACAAGTGATCTTAAAAAATAGAACATAATGATAACTACTTATGTTTGAAATTAGTAACACCCACAGATTCTAAGTTACTGAAATAAATAGGATATATATACACATACATGTATGTGTGTATATATAGTATATATGTGTATCGTATATCATATATAGACATATATATATATACTGTATATACACATGTATATATATATATATACAATATATATTTGTTTTTATTTACTAAAAGAAATAAAATCCTTGTTAAGTCTGTAGGCCTCCTGCCTGAAAATCCTATCATTTTTGTATTTTAAGAATTAGAAAAAAAATAATTAATTATTGAGTAACAGGTAGAAAGAATTTATTTTGTACGTCATTCTTACAGACGGTAACTCCAGGTGGACTTGGGGAACCTAGGCTTGGCTACCAGAGAGATTCAGGGTCCTGCTTCCTGTAGCTTGCAGAGCACAAATGGGCAAGAGGCTCTAACACTGTCTGACCTGGTGGAGGTGGCCTAGGCTTTTTCTTCTGGTTTATATTCTTCCAGATAAGCCTAGCCCTCTCTTCTTTTTCCAGAGAAGTACAGCTAATTCTATCTTTATCTGTGATGGACACCGCCATAGTCACTCACTGTAAAGCAGACAAAAGCCAGTGGAGGGATGAAAACAATCCCAAATAGATCTTTCTTGGACTGATTTGTATCAGGGTTATAAACAATTCGGCGTATGATGGCAAAGGAGACAGACAGGCACTTGTGGACAAGGAGAACAAAGAATCCTTTCCCTTTCTTTCCTTTTCCTTCCTCATTTTGTTTCTGGTCTATATGTGCTAAAGCAAACATCCTGGGAGCTGAAAGCCTTCTGCAGACATTTGCCTCCTCTCTTTTTTTTCCTCAGGTATCTGCACCTTGCATTCTGCCCTCCATCCTTGCAGGGCACATGCTATAATGTAAATCAGCGCTGCCAACATGACTCATTATTTCCCTCTCGGAATGGAATATGAACACATCAATTATGTGTCAGCCAGCTTCCCAATGTGCACCCTTGTCGCGCTGACCTCACTCTGCTTTTGTATTGCCGGGGTACTCCTGGCAGTTGTCCACTGAGTTAGCTCCCCACATTTCTCCCCGATTATCTTCTCACGGTAACACCTTCCCAGACTTCCCTTTTATTAGCCGTCCTGACACGCAGACTCAGGGAGCTGCGCTCCGGGGCACTCACCACTGCTTGTAGTCCGCATCACAGTTGCAGTAGTACTTGGGGTCTGTGCAGTTGCGCTCAATGCCACAGGCACACTTCTGAATCCCAGGCTCTGAGCCTCCCCAGTAGTAGTGCTTCTCGTTGGCTTTGCCAACCCACCACGTGTAAGGACTTCCATCTGCAAGGAAGGGGAAAAGCACAGTTAGAGCAGGGCCTAAACTGCATCCTTATAATCGCACCCTTGTTCTCTCATCTTAGGGACAGTTTCTGATAGACTGAATGCCACATGCCCATCTTTAAAATAAAATTAGTTTAATAATAGGAACATTTAATTAAAACATCAGACAGAACGTCAAAGTTCAAGTTTCTTCTTTCTCTTCATACATCTCAGTGGACATTCAAGCTTCTATAACTTAGGTATTAATTCAGGGAATGGGAATTCTAGATGGCGTCAGGCTGCATTGAAGGCATATGAACCATTCTGCAATATACAGCTAACTCCATAGATGATTTTGCTCTTCTGAGAACTGATAGAAGTATGGAGATAAAAGATGGCTAGAGTTAAATGTGGGCTTTGCCATGTCTTAAGTTTGACTTCTTAGTTTTATTTATAAAGAGCTTCGGTCTAGAAAGGCTAAATCCTTCTTTTATTAGCCAGGAGATTTATGCCTCACATCAAAAGTCTGACACCATATCATACCACACTAGCTATCTGTTATGAAGTCATCTCTCTGTGTCCATAGCTTCTATGTCACACAATCAGCAAGCTGGGAATCAAAACAAACAATACACAGACCTCCCATAGTGATTCCTTCAGTTACACTGTGCAAGAACCATTTACACAGCGTTTACCTTACATTAGCTGTTAAAGTTGATCTAGAGATGATGCAACATATTGGAGAAGATGTGGGTACATAGGTTATACAAAGTGTTACCCCATGTGATATGAGGAACCTGAGTATCTTGTCTACAGATGTTGGGATGTGCAGGAACTCCCGGATCCAAATCCCCTATCCATTCCATTCATTTATTTATCCCTTTAGCTGGTCATCAAAACTCGTTGTGTTCTGATTATGTGCTAAACAGAAGAACAACAGAGGAGAAATGCAGGTTTCAGGGAATGGGGAGACAGATGTATGAGTGCTGTGAGCGTGGGAGGGGGTGGGAGGTAAAGGTGATGGTGAATGCTTTCTCCGAGCTGTGTCTCGTAGGTTGATTTGATCTAAGTGAACTGAAACATAAGCAGAGAGGAGTCCTATATAAAGGGAACAGTAAGCAACAATTCATACAGAAGAGTTTTATATGCAGTGTGTATGCAGAAGCAAGCATGTGGCTGGGGAGAAGAGTTGGGGAGTGTAGCAGCAGAACACAGTATTAGATAGCAAATGAGGGATGACCTGGAAAATCTTTGTCCAAAGGAGAAATTGTTTCACAATGACTATTTCTTGCCTTTTAGGGCTACTTTCCTCCAGCTTATGAAGCCTGAACTTTATCCTGAAATAATAGGAGGCCACAGGAGGATTTGGAGCAGGGAATCATTACTGTTCAATTTGGGTTTTAACAACATAGAGTAAGCTAAAAGATGAATTTCTATATGATGATATCAGGGAGGAGAGGCTTTAAGGTCTCTTGATAATGGAAGAGATAATTAATAATGTGAAACTAGGAGAAGATAAAGAAAACAGAGAACATCTGGGATAGCTGCAGTAGATGGAATTTAGGAGAGGAGGGGTAGGAGGCAATGTGAACTCACTCTGGGCTTCTGCTCTAGGAAACTAAGAGAATACTAGCATGTTCTATTTGGGGAGATGATGTGGGATTCCCCTCTGTATGCTGTGAATATGTTTTATTACCATTGGTTAATAAAGAAATTGTTTTGGCCAATGACTTAGCAGAGTAAAGCCAGGTGGGAAATCAGAACAGAGAGAGAGAGAGAGAGAGAGAGAGAGAGAGAGAGAGAGAGAGA